>NC_053025.1:53456518-53674871 GCF_003073215.2 Triticum urartu | reverse complement strand
TTTTTCTATTTCGTGAATCTGGGCAGATTGTCTACTTGTTAGCAATTTTGCCGAGGATGTTGTTGTTGATCCGTGCATGCTATGTTGTTGTTCTTGCCATGTCTAGCTTATACAATGTGTATTCTTGATGGGTATATGCTTAGATTGTCATGCCTTACTCTGTAGTGAGTGCATCGAGCTCGTGAACATGCCTACTCGTTAACATATTTGCATGCTCCAGTTTTTCACTAAGTCTGAGATCTGATTATGTTTTTGCCATGTTCACATGCTTGCAATTGTATTTTCTGGTCCCTTTTGGCTCAAGGTCACTAAGGACCTTTTGTTAAGCTCTTTGAGTAGCTCCATGTCATGCCTTTCTTTTCCATGTTAAGTTCCTGTAGCATATAGTTTTCATGCTCCAAAGTGTGCTACCTGATCTGAAATTCCAGACTAGTGTTAATTTCACTAAGTCCGAAACCTGTTTATCAATTGCACTTTTGCCATGCTTGTTTGAACCTGTTAATGGATGAATTGGCCGTAGCTCAGTGTTCATCTTTTGTCAAGCTTCATGAGTGGATCCCTGCCATGTATTTTGTTGCCATGTTTAAGTGCTGTAGCATAATTCTCTTGATGCATTTAGATGGCTACTTGCTGTTTATCGCAGACCAGTGTCATATTTGAATTGCTTGCCATTTCCAAACCGTGCATCCGATTCCGGTGTTCTTTATATTGATTTCAACCGAAATCACCTCACCTTTCCAGTGGCACTCTTGGATTTCCAAGTTGAGGCCAGGTTCATTCATTCCTTGTTAAATCTTGCATATGCATCACATATCGCATCCCGCATAGCATACCATGTTTGCATCATGTTGTTCGAGCATTTGCACGTGGTTGATTGTGTTCCTTTTTCTTGTTTGTCTTGTTTGGGTAGAGCCAGGAGACGAGTTCGTTAACGAGGAGCCCGTTGAGTTTGCTTTCGAGGATCCAGTCAACTCTGACAACTTTGCAGGCAAGATGATCATACCCTCGAAATCACTTCTATCTTTGCTTTGCTAGATGCTCGCTCTTTTGCTATGCCTATGCTACAATGTCTACCACTTGCTTATCATGCCTCCCAAATTTCCATGTCAAACCTCTAACCCATGATGTCCTAGCAAACCGTTGATTGGCTATGTTACCGTTTTGCTCAGCCCCTCTTATAGCGTTGCTAGTTGCAGGTGAAGATTGGAGATCGTTCCTTGTTGGAACATTATTTTCTTGTTGGGATATCACTATATTATCTTGTTATCTTAATGCATCTATATATTTGGTAAAGGGTGGAAGGCTCAGCCTTTTGCCTAGTGTTTTGTTCCACTCTTGCCGCCCTAGTTTCCGTCATATCGGTGTTATGTTCCCGGATTTTGCGTTCCTTACGCGGTTGGGTAATAATGGGAACCCCTTGACAAATCGCCTTGAATAAAATTCTTCCAGCAATGCCCAACCTTGGTTTTACCATTTGCCACCTAGCCTCTTTTTCCCTTGGGTTTCCGGAGCCCAAGGGTCATCTTATTTAAACCCCCCCCCCCGGCCAGTGCTCCTCTGAGTGTTGGTCCAAACTAGAGCCCTGTGTAGCGCCCCCTCGGGGAAACTCGAGGTTTGGTTTTAGTTGTACAGATTGCTCATCTGAGTGTTCCCTGAGAACGAGATATGTGCAGCTCCTATCGGGATTTGTCGGCACATTCGTGCGGTGTTGCTGGATTTGTTTTAACTTGTCGAAGTTGTCTTGTAGAACCGGGATGCCGAGTCTGATCGGAATGTCTCGGGAGAAGGTATATCCTTCATTGACCGTGAGAGCTTGTCATGGGCTAAGTTGGGACTCCCATGCAGGGATTTGAACTTTCAAAAGCCGTGCCCGCGGTTATGGGCAGATGGGAATTTGTTAATGTCCGGTTGTAGATAACTTGAACCTTAACTTAATTAAAATGAATCAACTGAGTGTGTTACCGTGATGGTCTCTTCTCGGCGGAGTCCGGGAAGTGAACACGGTGTTGGAGTAATGTTTGCCGTAGGTTGTTCTCTAGTTTTCCGTTCGTGCATTGCCTTCTCTTCTCGCTCTCTTTTGCGAACAGCTTAGCCACCATATATGCTAGTCGCTTGCTACAGCTCCACATATTACCTTACCTTTCCTATAAGCTTAAATAGTCTTGATCGCGAGGGTGCGAGATTGCTGAGTCCCCGTGGCTCACAGATTACTTCCAAACCAGATGCAGGGCCTGATGACTCTGTTCCAGATGATGCGCTTGAGCTCAAGTGGGTGTTCGACTAAGACTCACGCCGTTACTATGTGTCTTTCCTTGATGATCAGTAGTGGTGCCCAGTTGGGGCGATCGGGACCATGTCGCATGTTGGGTTGATCTTTTATTTTGGTACCGTAGTCGGACCATGAGTGATTGGATGATGTAATGCTATTTATGTACTTTGTTTGACGTGGCGAGTGTAAGCCAACTATGTTACCTTTCCCCTTATTATATATTTACATGGGTTGTTGTGAAGATTACCTTACTTGCGACATTACTTTCAATGTGGTTATGCCTCTAAGTCATGCTTCGACATGTAGGAGCTATAGCCGCATCGAGGGCGTTACAAGTTGGTAATCAGAGCCTTCCCCGACCTTAGGAGCCCCCACTGCTTGATCGAATTAGCAGCCGTTGTTGAGTCTAGAAAAATGTTTTGAGTCATTTAGGAATTATATATCGGAGAGTTTAGGAATTCTTTTTACTCCCCAATCCCTTCATCGCTCTGGTAAGGCATCTTGACGTAGAGTTTTGACTCTTCTATTCTCAAATTTCACTAAAAAAAATTTGGATCACGCGGGTATCTTGGAATCGTTTCGATGGTTTGTGACGAGAACATTGTTCTTGGTGCCTCCTGTCATTTAGGGGTTGTGGCAGTGTCCCGGGGAGTTGAGTCCGAGGTGTTGTCGTCACAATTTTATCGTTGCAGTTCTGGAATACCTGAGTTTAGTTTGCCGACATCGAAAATCTCTTTTATGCAGTTGTTGGTGAGATAACCTCGATGCCACCCAGTACTGGGGCGGGAGTTCGGGAGTATTGCCATAACTTGTATAACGGATGCTTTTCGAAGGTTGAGGTAGATGGTTTCCGAAGTTTTTCTCGGTTATGTGTTGAAGGATGGATACAGCTGGATGTAGGATTTGCTAGATTTGGGTGAGATATTATGCTTCCCCTGTATCCCCAACACCTGATTGCATAACCGGAAAGGTTCGGGAGTTTCATAGGTGGGAATTCTCGTAGCTCTAGTTCTTCTTCCACGGATATTTGGTTGAGATTGGGTGATCTTTACCGAGTATTCGTTCTTGCTCCGTACCTTGTTGATTTTTTCCTCTACCTAAATTCTAAGTGGCTTCTCAATTTATGGATATGTGACCATTTCAATTGGAATGCATTCGTTCATTTCATTCGGAGTGAAGACTATATGTTGCAATTTCAACCCGTTGGATTCAGCTTCAATATTTATCTGTCAATGTGCTAATGGATGTCAACCTCTTCAGGATGGCTCCTCCAATGCGCATGACTCCGAATCCTGATCCGCCACCACCACCCCCTCCTCCGGAGGCATGGCAAGCTGTCATGGTCGCTACCAATGCAAACACGCAGTTGATCATGCAAATTCTTCAAGAGCGCAACCAAGCGAACCAAGGCAACCAAGGCAACAATCAGAATCACTTTGCTACACTCAACTAGTTCCTTGCTAACCAGCCAAAGACCTTCAGCAATTGTGTTGAGGCAACTGATGCTGACGATTGGCTTGTGGACTTGTGCAAGCATTTCGAGTGCAGTAACGTCAGGCCCGAGGACTTTGTCAAGTTCGCTTCCTTCCAACTCAAAGACCAAGCTGCAGAATGGTTCCAGCAGTACAAAGATTCCAGAGGAGGCCGTGTGATTACCTGGGATGAATTCCGTCAAGACTTCAAAGCTCATCATATTCCTAAGAGCGTGGTTGAAAGCAAGCATGAGGAATTCCGCAACCTGAAGCAAGGCTCTATGTCTGTCTATAACTACAACAAGTTGTTTCAGAAGCTCGCCCGCTTTGCTAAGCAGGACGTCCCTGATGAGAAGAGCATGATATATCAGTTCAGGGGTGGTCTCAGAGAAGAAATCCAGTTAGCTCTTGTTCTCTTTGAGCCCAGGAGGTACGATGAGTTCTACAACATGGCATTGAAGCAAGAGGCTGCTCAACTGAAGTGTGATGCTTCCAAGAAGTGAGTCAGAGATGCTACTCCTTCTTCCTCTACTCAAGTGGCTAAGAAGCAGAAGTATTGGCTTCCTCCTCCTCCGTTCCGTCAACCGTATCAATAGAAGAGCAAAGGTGGCAGTGGATCTTCCCACCCACCCAACCTTGGCTTTCAGAACAAGACTTCGTCTCAAGCTTAAAGATCGAGTGCTCCGTATCACCGTCCGCTTTCAGAGGTCACGTGTAACAAGTGCCAACAGAAGGGTCACTATGCCAACAAATGCTTCAACCAGAGGCATCTCCCTCCTCCTCCTCCTATGAGATTGGCAAGTACAGCTGTGGTCAAGCATAACCCCAAGTACGCCAAGGTCAACATGGTGAATGCAGCTCAGGCAGAGAACTCGTCAGATGTCATCATGGGTAACCTTCCTGTTAACGATGTTCCTACAAAAGTACTTTTTGACACTGGTGCATCACATTGTTTCATATCGAGACCTTTTGCATCTAAGCATGGGTGGTATTCTCAAGTTTTGCATAAACTGTTAGCAGTTGTCTCTCCGAGTAGATGTTTGCTCGCAAACTACGAGATTCCGGATATTTCTATCATGATGGGTGATTTTAAGTTTCTGGCTTCTCCAATGGTCCTTGGTAACTCGGATATTGATCTTATTCTTGGAATGGACTGGCTTTCTAAGCACAAGGCTCAGCTTGATTGTGCAGCCAGGCAGATTCAATTGACTCATTCGTCTGAGGATGTAATTGTCTTTGCCGCTCGGGATAATACCATCCGCCTGTTTTCTCTCAGTGAGAAGGGTGAACTCGATGCCATCTCTAAAATTCCAGTCGTTTGCGAATATCAAGACGTCTTTCCAGAAGAGCTTCCAGGAATGCCTCCGCACCGGCCAGTTGAATTCGTCATCGATCTTGAGCCTGGCACAGAACCGGTTTGCAAGCGTCCGTACAAGCTCGGACCTGAAGAGTTGAAGGAGCTGAAGAAGCAACTCGATATTCAAGAACGAATGGGTCTCATCCGACCTAGTTCTTCTCCGTGGGGTTGTGGAGTTCTTTTTGTGAAGAAGAAGGATGGAACGGACCGACTTTGTGTCGACTACCGTCCATTGAACAAGAAGACTATCAAGAACAAATACCCACTTCCCAACATCAACGAGCTGTTCGAACAACTCAAAGGTGCCCAAGTATTCTCCAAGCTTGATCTCCGTATGGGTTATCATCAGATTCGAATCCGTGAGCAAGATATTCCCAAGACGGCTTTCAGAACAAGCTATGGTTCATATGAATACACTGTCATGTCTTTTGGCCTCGTCAACGCTCCTCTGACTTTCTCTCGCATGATGAACTTCATCTTCAACGCCTACACAAATGACTTCGTTTTGGTCTATCTCGACGACATTTTGGTCTTTTCGAAGAACAAGGAAGATCATGCCAAGCACTTGCGTTTGGTGCTCGATAAGCTCAGGGAACATAAGTTCTACGCCAAGTTCTCAAAGTGCGAGTTTTGGCTCGATGAGGTTCTTTATCTTGGGCATATCATCTCTGCCAAGGGCATTGCGGTGAATCCTAAGAAGGTGTCTGCAATTGTGAATTGGGAACCACCTCAGAACGTGAAGCAACTCCGTAGCTTCCTCGATCTCACAAGCTACTGTCGAAGGTTCGTTGAGAACTTTTCAAAGATTGCGAAGCCTCTTTCAAACCTTCTCCAGAAGCACGTCAAGTATGTTTGGTCTCCGGAATGTGACATCACTTTCAACACTTTGAAAGAGAAATTGGTCACTGCTCCAGTTCTGACTCCTCCTGATGAATCCAAACCATTCGAGGTCTTCTGCGATGCCTCTCTCCAAGGTCTTGGTGCAGTGTTGATGCAAGAGAAGAAAGTTGTGGCTTATACCTCTCGCCAGTTGAAGCCCAACGAGAAGAACTACCCCACTCATGATCTCGAGTTGGCGGCAGTTGTGCATGCTCTTTTGACTTGGAGACATCTCTTATTGGGAAGGAAAGTGGACATTTTCACTGACCACAAGAGTCTCAAGTACATATTCACTCAGCATAATCTCAACCTCAGGCAGACTCGTTGGGTTGAAATGATTCAAGAGTATAATCCGAGTATCGAGTATACTCCAGGCAAGGCCAATGTGATTGCTGACGCTTTGAGCAGGAAGGCTTATTGCAACAGTCTGATTCTCAAGCCTTATCAACCCGAGCTTTGTGAAGCTTTCCGCAAACTCAATCTGCAAGTTGTTCCTCAAGGTTTCCTCGCCAACCTTCAAGTCTCTCCTACCTTGGAAGACCAGATTCGCGAGGCTCAACTTCTTGATGCTATGGTGAAGAAGGTGAAGATTGGGATTGCCAAGAGCCAACCCAAGTACAAGTGCTACCACCTTGATGACAAGGATACTCTCTTCTTCGAGGATCATATTGTTGTGCCCAAAGGTGACCTTCGTAAAGTTATCATGAACGTAGCTCACAATTCACTCCTCTCCATCCACCCTGGGAGTACGAAGATGTATCAGGACCTCAAGCAGGCTTATTGGTGGACTCGAATGAAGCGCGAGATTGCTCAGTTCGTGAATGAATGTGATATCTGCAGAAGAGTGAAGGCAGAACACCAAAGGCCAGCGGGTCTCCTCCAACCTCTTGCCATTCCATAATGAAAGTTTGACCACATTGAGATGGACTTCATGACTGGGTTTCCAAAGTCCAAGCGTGGCAATGATGCTATATTCGTTGTCATCGACAAACTCACTAAAGTGGCTCACTTTCTGCCTATCAAAGAGTCTATCACTGCAGCTCAATTGGCGGAGCTGTATACCTCTCGGATTGTCTCTCTGCACGGTATTCCACAGGTGATCTCTTCAGACCATGGCAGCATCTTTACCTCTAAGTTTTGGGATTCTTTTCAGAAGGCCATGGGCACCAACATCCGCTTCAGCACAGCTTTCCACCCTCAAACTAGCGGCCAAGTCGAGCGTGTCAATTAGATTCTTGAAGATATGCTCAGGGCTTGCGTTATCTCCTTCGGTATGAAGTGGGAAGATTGCCTTCCATATGCCGAATTCTCCTACAACAACAGTTTTCAAGCAAGTTCGGGCAAGGCCCCATTCGAAATTCTGTATGGCAGTAAGTGCCGTACCCCTCTCAACTGGTCTGAAACCGGTGAACGTCAACTTCTTGGAAATGACTTAATCACGGAGGCAGAGGAAATGTGCAAAGTCATTCGAGATAACCTCAAAGCAGCGCAATCGCGCCAGAAGAGCTACTATGACAGTAAGCACCGTGATTTGGCTTTTCGAGATCGGAGATCATGTGTACCTCCGCGTCTCTCCAATGAAAGGTACTCGTTGCTTCGGTATCAAAGGGAAGCTTTCCCCTAGATACGTGGGACCTTTCAAGATCGTCAGCAAGAGAGGCAATCTCGCCTATCAACTCGAGCTTCCTTCAAACTTTGCAAATGTGCACGACGTGTTCCATGTCTCTCAGCTCCGCAAGTGCTTCAAGACTCCTGACCGCACCGTCAACTTCGAAGACATTGATCTCCAAGAAGATCTCTATTATCGCGAGCACCCCATTGCTATTCTTGAAGAGACTGAACGCAAGACTCGCAATAAGTCAATCAAATTCCTCAAAGTCAAGTGGCCACACCATTCCGACCGTGAAGCCACCTGGGAACGCGAGGATCACCTCCGTTCTGAGTACCCGGCGTTCTTCCAGTCCTAGATCTCGGGACGAGATCCTTTCGTAGTGGTGGAGTGTTATAACACCCCAGATGTAATTTACCTAATTTGTACTCCAACTCTTGCCGTTTCCGGCGCTAAGTTATTTTATTTCCTCGGGTTCGGGTTTTTGTCTCCGTGTGTTGTTGTCGTTGTCATGCATCTCATATCATGTCATCATGTGCATTGCATTTGCATACGTGTTCGTCTCATGCATCCGAGCATTTTCTGCGTTGTCCGTTTTGCATTCCGGCGCTCCTATCTCCTCCGGTGGTCCTTTCTACCCTCTTTTCGTGTGTGGGGGTTACCATTTAGACTTCGTTTGATGCTCCAACGGTTAACCGAGGGACCGAGAAGGCCTCGTGTGTGTTGCAGCCCAACACCCCTCCAATTTGGCCCAAACCCACCAAAACCCTCTCATTCATCTGGAGCGTTCGATCATGATCGCGTGGCCGAAAACCGCACCTCATTTGGACTCTCCTAGCTCCTCCTAGGCCTATATATAGGTCTCTCCCTGAAATTTCGGATCTCTCCCCCCGAAACCCTAGCCTCCGTCTTCCTGCGCGCGCCGGACAACGTCCGCCGGTGCCGGACGTGTCCGACTCGCCCCGCCGCCGCTACGTGGCGTCTCCCCATTCTCCCGGCCGCCTCCCTCTGCCGCCGGCCCGTCGAGCCCGGATCGGGCCCCCGCGGCCCAGCCGCCAGGCGCCGCCCCGCGCCTCCTCTTCCCCGCGGCCGATCCCGCCTCGCCACCGCACTTCGACGCCGGCCGCCGGGGTTGCCATCGCCGGGCACCGCCTCCTCGCTCCGGCGCCGCCCCACCGTGCCTCATCCGCCGCCCGACACCGCGCCGCGCTCCGGCGACAGTGCCGCCCGGCGCCGCCTCCTCCATGTCGTCGAACCTCCCCGGCCGGCCCCTTCCATCTCCGGCAAGCTCCTTCCCCGACGAACTCCGGTGAGCTACAGTACCCCGGCGATCCTCGAAATCCGCACCAGATCTGGATCTGAGGATTTTGGACGGCTGACTTCTCCCCGAAACCCTAATTGTTTAGGCATCTTCATCGCACCATAACTTTGCATCCGTAGCTCCGTTTTGGGCGTGTAGCATATCAAAATGTTCGTCTCAGAGAGTACATCATTTCATCTCACTGCATCATTTTCATTTGAGCTCATCTTGGTGCCCGAAATGATGTTGGAAGAGTGCTATTTGAGTTAATTGTCAGATCTGCTGCACCAAATAGCTATTTGTCATTTTTGCCATGATTAATGTGTGCATGATATGCTCCTGGGCTCTACATGAGTTTTGTTATGTGCTTTGTCATCTTTACAGAGGTGCTATCCATGTATTTTTTGTGATATGTGTGGTGACTAGCACAAGCTTGCAAAGTGGTGCATTCGTTAATGCTGATTTCAGGGACTTAGAATTTCTCTAAGTCCTTGATCTGTTTTTATCAATATGCCATATGTTCATGTTGTTTCCTAGTGATCCGTGCCTCTTTTGAGGATGATCAGTAAGGATGATTTGTTAATCTTGTGGTGCTCTATCTATCCATGTCTTTGTTTGCATTTATGGAGCACCCTAGCTTGAGTCAATCGAGCTCTAATTTTTCTATTTCGTGAATCTGGGCAGATTGTCTACTTGTTAGCAATTTTGCCGAGGATGTTGTTGTTGATCCGTGCATGCTATGTTGTTGTTCTTGCCATGTCTAGCTTATACAATGTGTATTCTTGATGGGTATATGCTTAGATTGTCATGCCTTACTCTGTAGTGAGTGCATCGAGCTCGTGAACATGCCTACTCGTTAACATATTTGCATGCTCCAGTTTTTCACTAAGTCTGAGATCTGATTATGTTTTTGCCATGTTCACATGCTTGCAATTGTATTTTCTGGTCCCTTTTGGCTCAAGGTCACTAAGGACCTTTTGTTAAGCTCTTTGAGTAGCTCCATGTCATGCCTTTCTTTTCCATGTTAAGTTCCTGTAGCATATAGTTTTCATGCTCCAAAGTGTGCTACCTGATCTGAAATTCCAGACTAGTGTTAATTTCACCAAGTCTGAAACCTGTTTATCAATTGCACTTTTGCCATGCTTGTTTGAACCTGTTAATGGATGAATTGGCCGTAGCTCAGTGTTCATATTTTGTCAAGCATCATGAGTGGATCCCTGCCATGTATTTTGTTGCCATGTTTGAGTGCTGTAGCATAATTCTCTTGATGCATTTAGATGGCTACTTGCTGTTTATCGCAGACCAGTGTCATATTTGAATTGCTTGCCATTTCCAAACCGTGCATCCGATTCCGGTGTTCTTTATATCGATTTCAACCGAAGTCACCTCACCTTTCCAGTGGCACTCTTGGATTTCCAAGTTGAGGCCAGGTTCATTCATTCCTTGTCAAATCTTGCATATGCATCACATATCGCATCCCGCATAGCATACCATGTTTGCATCATGTTGTTTGAGCTTTGCACGTGGTTGATTGTGTTCCTTTTGCTTGTTTGTCTTGTTTGGGTAGAGCCGGGAGACGAGTTCGCTAACGAGGAGCCCGTTGAGTTTGCTTTCGAGGATCCAGTCAACTCTGACAACTTTGACAGGCAAGATGATCATACCCTCAAAATCACTTCTATCTTTGCTTTGCTAGATGCTCGCTCTTTTGCTATGCCTATGCTACGATGCCTACCACTTTCTTATCATGCCTCCCAAATTGCCATGTCAAACCTCTAACCCACCATGTACTAGCAAACCGTTGATTGGCTATGTTACCGCTTTGCTCAGCCCCTCTTATAGCGTTGCTAGTTGCAGGTGAAGATTGGAGATCGTTCCTTGTTGGAACATTATTTTCTTGTTGGGATATCACTATATTATCTTGTTATCTTAATGCATCTATATATTTGGTAAAGGGTGGAAGGTTCGGCCTTTTGCCTAGTGTTTTGTTCCACTCTTGCTGCCCTAGTTTCCGTCATATCGGTGTTATGTTCCCGGATTTTGCGTTCCTTACGCGGTTGGGTAATAATGGAAACCCCTTGAAAAATCGCCTTGAATAAAATTCTTCCAGCAATGCCTAACCTTGGTTTTACCATTTGCCACCTAGCCTCTTTTTCCCTTGGGTTTCCGGAGCCCAAGGGTCATCTTATTTAAACCCCCCCCCCTGGGCCAGTGCTCCTCTGAGTGTTGGTCCAAACTAGAGCCCTGTGCAGCGCCCCCTCGAGGAAACTCGAGGTTTGGTTTTAGTTGTACGGATTGCTCATCCGAGTGTGCCCTGAGAACGAGATATGTGCAGCTCCTATCGGGATTTGTCGACACATTCGGGCGGTGTTGCTGGATTTGTTTTAACTTGTCGAAGTTGTCTTGTAGAACCGGGATGCCGAGTCTGATCGGAATGTCTCGGGAGAAGGTATATCCTTCGTTGACCGTGAGAGCTTGTCATGGGCTAAGTTGGGACTCCCCTGCAGGGATTTGAACTTTCGAAAGCCGTGCCCACGGTTATGGGCAGATGGGAATTTGTTAATGTCCGGTTGTAGATAACTTGAACCTTAACTTAATTAAAATGAATCAACTGAGTGTGTTACCGTGATGGTCTCTTCTCGGCGGAGTCCGGGAAGTGAACACGGTGTTGGAGTAATGTTTGCCGTAGGTTGTTCTCTAGTTTTTCGTTCGTGCATTGCCTTCTCTTCTCGCTCTCTTTTGCGAACAGCTTAGCCACCATATATGCTAGTCGCTTGCTGCAGCTCCACATATTACCTTACCTTTCCTATAAGCTTAAATAGTCTTGATCGCGAGGGTGCGAGATTGCTGAGTCCCCGTGGCTCATAGATTACTTCCAAACCAGATGTAGGGCCTGATGACTCCGTTCCAGATGATGCGCTTGAGCTCAAGTGGGAGTTCGACGAAGACTCACGCCGTTACTATGTGTCTTTCCCTGATGATCAGTAGTGGTGCCTAGTTGGGGCGATCGGGACCGTGTCGCATGTTGGGTTGATCTTTTATTTTGGTACCGTAGTCGGACCATGAGTGATTGGATGATGTAATGCTATTTATGTACTTTGTTTGACGTGGCGAGTGTAAGCCAACTATGTTACCTTTCCCCTTATTATATATTTACATGGGTTGTTGTGAAGATTACCTTACTTGCGACATTGCTTTCATTGCGGTTATGCCTCTAAGTCGTGCTTCGACACGTAGGAGCTATAGCCGCATCGAGGGTGTTACAGCATACTAGTGACATACTGTTTGTCTATGTATTCACACATGTATTATGTTTCCGGTTAATACAGTTCTAGCATGAATAATAAACATTTATCATGATATAAGGAAATAAATAATAACTTTATTATTGCCTCTGGGGCATATTTCCTTCATAAACATTCTTTCAGTACATAGTTTTTTTGCTTTTTTATTGAAAGATGTTTCATCGTCCATGAAAAATGTTTAGACTCATAAATTGATCATGTATGCCATACAAATTGTTTTTAAATATTCATGTAACTTGTCCAAAATGTTATGTATTTCAAAAGATGATACACTTCATTATGTTAGTTTTTAAAAACAAAAGGTCAGAAAATATACCAATGAACGAGGAAATAACTACAAGTTGAACAATTTTTTAAACATAAAATAGATTAAAATATATACAGAACATAAATATAACTGAATAAAGATAGAGAACCAAAAACAGAAGGAACTTGAAAATATAAATAAGAAAAACATTGGAACATAAATAATGTTAATAATAACAAAACATGGATACAATAGAGAAAATAAAAAAGTAAAGGTATAAAGAACTAGGGATAATGAGTATAAATTAAAATATTAATATAAAAACAAAATTTGAGGTAAAATAAATAAAAAGGAAAAGGAATATAAAGGATAGTGAAAAACATGGATTTTTTTTGGGAAAAAGACACAAATAAAAGAAAAGTTAAAGAAAAACGCTCGATGGGCGAGCAAGCCATGATGGAGGGACCACGCAGAGCGCTGCTTCTTATCGCTATGAGTGGGGATTAGGAATCACATGTCTCCCTCTTTCACGTAGTCCGATCCACCTCACCCTTATTGGATGTCTACTGCCACGGCCATCCAACTACGATTCCAAGACGACTTGTTTTCCTCTTATGCTGGTGAACCACCGAGAACCCCTTACCCGAACCAGCAACCTAACTCTATCTAGCTTGATCAAGAGTAGTGAAAAACATGTGAAGATTGAAGAAGTGGAGATTAAAACGGGTTTGTGTGCTCGGGCCAAATCCACTAGGCGGCGTGAGGCCAAAAATTGTTGGGCGGTGTGAAACAAAACAACTAAGGATATGTTCATGACTGCTAACTAAATCCCTCTCCTAATGAATCATCTACATTAAGGCACATCACCCTCAAAAGAACAGTGGTTGGATTGTATCGAGGATCAATCAAGTCCATTAGATTTTGACAGTTTGGGCCTATGAAAAATTGTGTCCTTTGTTTGAAAGAAACATCTCTTTGTAAAAGGGCATCTCTTCATGGAAAGACATGTAACTTGGTGAAATGACATCTCTTCATGGAAAATCAACCCCCCTTGATGAAAAGGCATCTCTTCATTGAAAGACATGTCCCTGGATGAAAAGATTTCTCTTCATAAAAAGACATCTTCCTTGGTGAAAAGATGTCTCTTAGTGGAAAACATATTTGAAAAGAATAAAAACATACTTATTTTTAGAAATTCAGAAAAACACAATATACATAAATTTAACATTTCAATTCATTTATGCACTTTATTTTTTTTTGAAATTTACAACTCTAGGATTAATAAACGTATATTTTATATAAATATTTTAAAACAAACTTACTGAAAACATCCAATAATACACAACAAAGTGCGGGCCTTACACCAGTTATATTGTATTGTGCTCATCTCAAAATGACATGAAGATATTAGTAGGAAAAATAATCAATAATAATAGACTAAAAAAATACTAAACTAGAAAAGAATAACTTTGATATATAAGGTTATCATATCAAGATTTTAGCCAAGCACAGAGAATATAAGGTTTTTTATGGAATATAAGTGGATCCATATTTTCTCCCTTATTACCAAAGAGACGCGACCTATATTCGCGGAGGTTATATCCCTCTTATAGCGATACTAGCATAGGTCTCGCTGAAGGTTTTACCCCGTGCTGTAGCTACTCGGCCGGCCAGTTTTATTTTTTTTCCTTCGCTGGGTTTCATTTTCCTTTTTTTCTGAATTCGTTGGGTCTCGCTTGTTATTTTGCTTTCCATTTTTTCTTCGCATTTTCTTTGTTTTCTTTGTTTTTTCATTGGTTTTCTTTCTTTCTTTCATCGCATTTCACTGGGGCTTTTTCTTATTTGTTTCTTTGTCGGTTTTCATTGTTTTTTTTGCTTCTGTTTTTTCTTACTTCGTTTTTTCTTTTTTGTCTTGTTTTTTTCCTTTGGTTTCTTTTCTTTTGCTTTTTAGGTTTTCTTTGTTTCTTTTGGTTTTCATTCTTAATTTTTCGTATAGGTCAGGAAGATTTTTCGAATACACGTTTAACATTTTTCAAATACAAGTTATCCTTTTTCTGAAGACAAGTCAACATTTTTTCTGTACAAATTTTAAATTTTTTTCAAATGCTTGATTTTCATTTTTCAAATACAAGATTAACATTTTTTTAATACATGGTCAACATTTTTTATACTTATTTTAATTTTTTTAATTTTTTTGAGTAATATTTTTCAAATTCAAGATTAATATTTTTATACATGATCACCATTTTTCTATGCGCATAACATTTTTTTCAAATGCTTGATTAACATTTTTTTCAAATGCATGATTTTTTAATACATGGTCAATATTTTTCCTATATACATTTACCATTGTTCAAATGCTTGATTAGCATTTCTAAAATAGAAGGTTAACAATTTTTTGAATACAATACATGATTAACTTTTTATGAATACATGGTCAAGATTTTTTTATACACAGTTAACATTTTCAAATGATTGATTATCATTTTAAAAATACTTGTTTAATTTGTTTTCAAATATTTGATTAAAAAATTAAATACATGATCAACTTTCTTTCATACCCATTGTATTTTTTATTCATTTTTTCTATACATGAGAGACATTTTCTATATACACATTTAATGTGAAAAACACATTTTTTAGCGGTATGTGAAAAAAACATAGAAACGAGGCCGTGGCCTCCCGCGCCTGGCCGGGCCATCTGGGGTAGATGGGCCAGAAGCCCAGAACTGCACCATTTTTGTAAAACCCTAAACCTCGCCATTTCTAGTTCCCCAGCACGACACCACCGCCGTCCACACCTTCTCCGACGAAACCCTAGCGATGGCGTTCCGCGGCGCAGCCTCCCGCTCCTTCCTCGCCGCCGTCCGCGGCCGCACCGCCTCCACTGTCCCGCGCGTACGCGCGGCCCCCATTCCCGCCGCCCTTCCCCGTCGCATCCCTGCCTCGGCGCCCTCCTCCCCTCTCGCCGCCGCAAGGTAGTCGGGACGAAATGCCTCCCCGATACGCGAGAAATCGGTGATGTGATGTGACTGTAACAAGTGGTCTTAATCCGATGCAGGCCATTGGCGGCGTTGATGGGGTCGCCGGCGTTGGTTGCCGCAAGGCTGACGGGGCACTGCGCGGCGAGCGCGCGGGCGTGCTGTGAGCTCTCCCAGGGTACCCTCTTCTGCCGCACTTCTCAGGATCGCTAACAAGTTAGTTATCATGAAAACATCGTACCTGCCTGCATCACAAGCTGCCCCTTTAACATTCTAGATGCATAATTATTTTTGGGGAACGAAATAATGTTTTTGCAATCATTACTTGCGTGATGCTTTGATATGTGTGCATTGGAAGGATTGCTACCATGGCTTGAAATTTCTCCTGGTCGGAGGGTTGTGGTCTGCGGACCATTGTTTTCCGTTATTTGCTCTATCACTGCAATGGTGCATTTTGGTACTAATAGGTTTTAATATGGAAGTATGCATATGTACAGTGTGATTTGTATTTGAGTATGTCATGTTGAGTTGAAATTGCTTGATGACTATAGTCATGATAATAATATAATTCAGTGTTGGAATTATTTGGAAATGTTTTTTCGTACTGAATTCAAGGGGTTAAAATGCATGATGCGTTTGTCCACATAATGTATGAATTGTATCTGTTGCGGTGTTGTTTGGACACTCATTACTAACCTCTAGGAACCATCTTGATCAGAAGCATATCCTTGCATGTGAAATGTTATTTGGCTGGATTATGTGGGTTAGCTTATTGCACATTAGTCTAGCTCAATCCTTGGTTGGGGCGATTAGAAGGCTTTGGCCAGGTTAACATAAGTACATAACTACCTTACATCATAATAAACCTTGGTCATTATTTACTTTGAAATGCGAAATGGTATTTGTCTGGATTATGTGCGTTAGCTTTTTGACGATTAGGCTAGCTTAATCTTTGGGTAGGGTGGTTAGAAGACTTTGGCGGTCATAATCCATTGCAAACCTAAATTACCCTTAGATTTGTGCTTATCCAATTTTTCATCGGACAGACTTCAGTTGGTCGCGTGTGTGCTGTTTGTTCCCTGAAGTGTGCCAAATTGTTTTCCTTGTTTTTTCGTGGTGCTGTTTGTGCGCAACGATGTTTGTGGACTGGACGATGGGTTGGCGCCTAGCACCTAACCGGATAATACCCGGGTTCTCAGGCTAGGTCTACTGATGGCTTATAGGATGAAAAATGATTTTCCTCGCTAAGGATTTTATCATTAAGTGACATAATAGGCATTGCAGTGGAGAATTGTGTTTGCATGATGATATATCCAACTATCCATTGTTTGCTCTTTTGATGAATTTATATTGCAGCAATACAACTAATATAAGGGCATACGAAATTGGGATTTGATAGGGAAAAATGGGAAAGATGGTTGACGCAGAGGACAGCCAGAATAATTTTGGGACCCATTGCGTCAAATAATGTAGGTCTCTCTATTCCCATGACTGTTTTTGTTAGCAAGAAAATAAAGGAATTGTGTAGCAAGGACCATCAGAGATTAAGAGTCGAAAACATCTGAGTTAGTTGCCGGTGTGCTGACTCATGAACTAGTTGCAACACGAGTAGTTGAGGTTTCAGTTGGAAGCCAAAAAAAGATTCATAGACTAGTCTCGTGGTTAATCATTACTAGTTGAGCGACTCTTAATCATTGTTAAGGATAACCATGAAATAGTTTATAGTTATGTAAGGATTGTTAAATTACAGGGTAAACATACCAGAGGGGATGGCCAAGCACCAATGGCTTCTCCCGAGGGAGAGGAAATTTTGCACCTGACCTGTAGAAAATAGCAAGGAAAAAAGCGGTAGGCGTCAATTGTGCATCTTGCCACTGCCTAGCGTGCATCTCGCCTAAGCGCATGCTTAGGCATGCTTATGTGCACACCTAGCACAATTAAGCACTTGGTGTTCTGTTGTGCCTAGGCACACTTCTTCCCTGAAAATTGTTTGTTTGGAAGGGAGGGAGGTTCTTAAATGGAACCCTGGTATTAATGCGCATAGAACATGAATAGAAACTATAATATGATGGAAAATGTATAACCAAAAATGGAAATAGCAAACCGGGATAGACTGGTAATCATGCGCTTGGTCTGATAAATCTCTGAAATCTGCTTTAAATTCTTGCAGACAGTACATATGGATGTTTGGCTTATGTCTCAAGATCCTGAATGTAAATTATCACTTAAGTGGTCCACTGTGCCAAAATGCTAACCATTCTATTAGTGCATTGGCTCTCACATTAGATTTCATTTCATCTTTCATATTGAACTATGTCCTCATGTACATTATGAATGTGCACCAGGCTCCAATTCTTCCGCACTGCTCTTTGGATTATGTTAGACTGTAAATTTGTGCAAAAAACTCCTTTTTTAACTAATCTCCACATAAAGTAGTAAATAACAGTGAATTGTGAAATTTTTTATTTGAGGATTTCTGTGGTTGGGCTGTTAGAAAATGGAGATGATGAATGACACGTGAGCGACCAATTTAAAGCATGTTGAAGGTGGTGATGTTGAAGCAGTGTACTTCTGCTATTTTGTCAATCTTGTGTCTGTAAGAAATGGTTAATGTGAATTGAATAGCCACGACGAAATAAAGAGCTGTATAACTAGACGTGGTTATGAAAATTATAGCTTTTAATTTTATGTACTGCCTCATGTTCTGTGTTTGTGATGTGGGAAATCTGTTCCGTTGGCAGTATTTGCTATTATGTGAAATTCAAAATCATTCTGAGTTTTCACATATTCATTTCCAAATTATCTTCTGTTCTGTTATCCTCTTTCCGGCTTGAAATAGTCAGATATCGTAGAAAAGCTGCGTCATAACTTTCATGGTTAGGGGGTGCTATCTTTTAAATATGACGATTTGACAACGGAAACCAATAATCTTTCAAGCCAAGGTTTTCCAGTTCTGTTTATTCCAAGAATGCAGATAAACTAGATCTTATGTTACTGTCAAGTATTGTTAGTTAGAATTTTATTTCCTGCTAGTATGTGCTATGATTTTGAGTCCCTAGCATGTTCTAACCTCCTTTGATTTGAATAAAATGCGCCGACCTATCTAAAAATTACCCTTTTATCTTGTACTGCCTATATTTTGTATGATTTTCATGTCGAACCTACCTGGCATGCAACCTTGTTTTGCAGGTACTTAAAGGACGAGTTGCTGCCCTTCGCAAGGATACAACAGTTCTTTTGGGTGCATCTCCTTGGAAGCTCTTCTGGGTTCAGTTCCTTTTCCTGGATTCTGCAAAGTTAAAAAACTCCCCACTGCCGGTGCTAGTTTTTGTCTCCTAGACAAACGGACATTCTACTTGATATTTTTATATATGAATAACGTCCTTTTGATCAGCACATGTCTCATTGGATGGTTCTTGTTTGCGAGGCATGTTGAAATCTTTAATTCGTAATCGGTATCATGCTGTTTCTCTATGAGTCTACACTCGCAGCGAATTTGCAAGTGGGAGTTCAGTGGAATCAAAGAAAGCCCACATGTGATTGTCGATATATTATAGTTATTGATAGCCAAACTGTAGATTGTGTTGTGTCTTCAACCGTTTAAATTTATGAATCTAAAATTTCCGTTTGTATAATTTATAAATAGCTGGTATTGACATGTTTGTAATCATTTTCCTTGTTACTATATCCTTTTCCCTTATCAAGTACTCCCTCCGTTCCAAAATAGATGACTCAACTATATCCTTTTCCCTTTTCCCTTATCAAGTACTCCCTCCGTTCCAAAATAGATGACTCAACTTTGTACTAACTTTAACACAAAGTTGGATCATCTATTTTGAAACGGAGGGAGTATGGTTTTCTCATGTTTCCACAGTTAAGGGGACTCAGTGACATCTTTGTCCTATAGGTTAACAGCAAGCTTCTTCCATGCACCTGCATACCGTTTTACATAGATAAAAGTGAACTTGGGACATACACCGTAGGAGGTATGAAATACATCACGGTTACTGGGATAAGCTCGTATCACCAGCCTCTATTATTATTCCAGTGACACAGCTGTAAGTTCTATGGGTACAGTCGAGCACATAAGTTCACACAGGCAGAGATCAGGTTCAGCGCACCAGGACGAAGCGGCCGTGCAGCCTCCGCAGGACGTGAACGTTGGCCGCCGGTCGCCGCGCACCCTCCATGAACTCAAAAATGCAGACGTCGTGTGCAAGGAGGCCATTGTCGCGGGCGAAGTCGCGCCACCCGCGTCCGCAGAAGCCCCGGCAGTTGTCTCCGCTTGTGTAGCGGACGTGCCACCCCCCTTTCCCGCCGGCTCTCCGCAGAACGATCTCTCTGCCGATCCCTCCCAGGTACTTACCTGCAAAATCCGAGGACACGCCCTGCGGATGGAAGCAACACAGCGCGATCCGAACAAAGCTTAGCATTCCGCTCTTAACACCGCATTTACTGAATATATTGGCATTGCAATCTGCAACCTTGGTCTGGGTTTCAGAAGGAAGGTCACTTACCACAATGCTGGTCCGGGTGGTGCCACGGACATGGCTCGCGTGCATCACATTCACGAACACCGGGTTCCTCGGCTCGACCGGGACAGGGATGCTTGATATCTCCTCCTTGTCTTCCTCTGTCAGATGGAACTCGCTCACGGGCCCATTCTTGCAGAAGTAATACCTATTCTTGGCAGCCGCCTCACCATGATTCATATCAACATCTCCATGGTCTGCAGCAGGCTCAACAGATAAATGCATAACATGCATCTTACAACATTAGTTGCACATAAAATTCCAACTGGTGCATTCGAATTAGTACCGTATGGCATGCCTATATCATGTTTACCTGCCCGGGCAATGCTCTTGCCGGTGCCTCTGTAGAGTGTCATCTCCAGGCCAGCACCGTCGCCTTTCGCCGGTGAAGGCGGATGCGGTGCGCGTTCTTCAGCCTTGTTGGAAGCGTGGTAGCCGCATCGGCGACCTTTAGCTCTGGCAGAGTTCTCTGCTATGTCATTGTCATCACAGCCACGACGTTTGACGGGGCGAGGAGACGGTGGTTTCTGGCAGCCGGCCGAGTCGAACATCAGGACATCAAAGGAGGACGCTCCACTGTATCTGAAGAGCAGGCGGTCTCCTTCCCCGATGCCGTGGTCATCGACAAACTCCTTCCACCCAGACCGGAGGACTACTTCGTCGGTGTCGCCGGCTACTTCGATGCTCCAAGATTTGCCACTATGGGGCTTCAGATTGATGACCTCAGAGATGCGCCCGTTGAAGTTCTTTGCAAACCTACCAGGTAAGCTCTACAGGAAGAACAGCTAGTATCATGAACATAATGATGATATAAATCGAGATCCACACTTGAGTTTACAAAGGCAATATAAGCAAATGCAAGGAGAAAGCTCTGCAGTGAGGGAGGCAGACGGAAGATTCCTGACCATGCTTTGGGCGAAGTCCCCAGCCATGAGCTTGAAGAAGTGCTTGTTCTCATCAGCCATGTGGCTCCAGTAGCAATGCTCTTGCCACTCCGCGCACCGCTCGCAGTTCTTGCCCATCTTCTGCATCTGGGAGGGTATCTGGGAAAGATCACAGAGGATGGATGGATGGATGGAGGTGTGCAGTCAGAGATGAGAACCCACCTGGTGTTCTGATAGCACAGACGGTGCTTCCTATGGGCACTGGACTCTGGAATGCACTACGGCATGTCGGCACACTACTCACTCTAGTCTAAGGCAATGTGTAGACCAGCTGACAGGGTGACACGTTGCTAGGCAGGGTAACAACTGTCGGAAGGTCGTTTCTTCACCTGTCTGTTCGTATCGGAAACGAAAATGCAACCAGGATTATTACAAAAAATTATTAGAAGCATCTACACCAGTATTGAGACGAGCTTAGAACAAACAAAAAAGGAGTTTTCACACATTACCATACTGTATTTTTGCCTGTCAAATTAATTTTTATGCCTAGACAAAGGAAAATGTTTAAAATCAGTCGGATGATTTGTTGGTTTCATCATCCGCGTCCACTGCCGTTCGATCGCTGTGGGGCGAAGCCTCTCTCTGTGCCCACGCGAAGCTGCCCATCTATCTGATTCTGACCGCGCAGCCGTGGTAGTGGCTAGACGCACACCTAAAGCTAAGTGGTCCCAGTAACTGTTTAACAATTCCATTTCGTTTCTACTTTCTCACGTGGTGTTTACCTGCGTAGCTACGCATGTACGTGATGAAGTATTCTCAAGAGGAAACACGTAGCAAGTAGCAAACAAAGATTCCAGAACACCATATTCTTGACTGTGGGTGTTTGTTGGATTTGCTACTAGCAAGCTCATGGTGTCATGGTTGCTTGGATAATGCTTAGGGTAGTGTTCTTGACGCCTTCGCCGCCGCCGCCGTCGTCGAAGCATAGAACCATCGCATCATCATCGGAGCAGCCGGGCTGCTGTCATAGCGTCGACGAAATAGTCGTGACATCGTCACAACATTGTCGTAGCAGGGTAGCATGTTGTCGCAACATCGTCGAAGCAACTAGACCTTCGTGTGCCTTCATCATAGCATCACCGCGGTTGTCGAAGCACGCGGTCGCAGCATCGCCATGACCGTTCGAAGCATGCCGTCGCCGCGGTTCGTTGCAGTATTGTCGCGGCTGTTGAAGCATGCCGTTGCAACATCATCGAAGCATCTGGGTTGCCATTGTAGCATCACCACAGCTACCGAAGCACCCACTGTCCTGGTCGAAGTACGTGGTCGCAGCATCGTCGTGACCGTTCAAAGCATGTTGTCATTGCGGTTTGTTGCAGCATTGTCGCGGCTACTGAAGCTTGCCGATGCAACATCATCGAAACAGTCGGGTTGCCATCATAGCATCACCACGGCTATCAAAGCACCCATCGTCGTCGTCAAAGCAGGCCGTCACAACATCATTGAAGCAGACAGGTTGCCGTTGTAACATTGCCGTGACAGTCAAATTACATCGCGGCCGTCAAAGCTTGTCATCCCAACATCACCGAGGCAGCCGGGTATTGTCGCAACATCACCGCGGCCGTCGAAGCATGCCGTCGTGCGACCGCCGCAGCCATGCCTCACACTACGCCCGCAAACAGCCGAGACCACCCTGGTCTTTTTGAAGCAGCTTATGTCGTGAGAATGGATGACTTTGCTTTTTTTAGGGAAGGTACTTACCTGAACTAGAAGCACCTCGCTGGGTCACATGTGCGTTGCAACAATAACCTTCTCTACCCACAAAAAAATAAACAATAACCTTCTCTGGAGTCGCTGCTACGCATGCCATTAGTCAAACTAGTCAGGGTGGGATAGACATGTGAAAGCGGCTCCCGTGATCAGCTAAGAGAAGAAATAAATTAAAGCGTGGAATCAAGTGGATCGTACGGCTTACAGGACATGCTGGACCAACCATCGGGTGGCTAGCGACCCGGCTGATCCCACGCGCGGATCAGCCGGATGACGCCTAGCATCTGCCCTAGAAAAATTGTGTTGAATTATAGATGTGTCTTGGGTTCATATAAACAATAATTTCTGGTTAATTTCTAAGGCTCAAGTGAGCCGTCATGTCATGGTGGGAAGTTCAGTATTATACCATCATTGAAGGAGAGTTGAGACCTCTATAAAAGATTCTCTTCTATATGCTATTAAACCTTGAGAAGAAGATTTAAAAAAACATGATACACGTGCGCTCCTAATCCGCCGCTTGCCTCATTTGCGCTGTGTTTCGTGAACGAGACGAGCTCAAACCTACATCATGTGTGCATTTTATTTTAGCTGGTCAAGAACAGTTAATTAAGTAGAGATTACTTATGAGTCACTAATGGAATTGCTATTGTCCGAAACGTTAGGCTGTATGCTGTTTGGGGACTGGTCGCGGGCCTAAGCCCAGGCCCAAGACTCTCTACCCCTAGCGCACTCGGTTCCTTCTTGTAACAACCCTAGACGCCACTTTATTGTTTCACCCACTGTTGTTGTTTCCTTCCCATCACGTCGCCCGCGTGCACTGTCGTTCGAGAGAGTAGGCCTCTGGAACTTCGTCCTTGCAATCCTGCACCAGTAGGAGGGCGATAAGGTTTTTCGAGAGTGTCTCAGTATGACTGCTCCGTGTTCGTCTTCCTCCTCCTCCTTTGTTTCGACTACTTCACCGACACCAATCCAATGGCCGGCGCCGCCGCCAAGAAGGCTGTGGAGGAAGTGGAAGCCGTTGCCGTGGCCTTAGCCTGGCCTACTAGAGGGTATGATCTGTTCATCCGCTATTTACTCATGCATGTGCTAGATGTATTTATTGTGTTCGTAGATGTTTTTGGTTCTATGTTCGATACGTCCTCACATGTTTAGATATCGATATGAGCTCCATATTGTTATTGCTAGCCTCATGATTTATTTGTGGATTAAATTAATCGAAAAAGTGGTAATATATTCAACAATCTAAAACCTTACTTTCATAGGAATTTCCCAGTTCAAGCATTTGCTGCTACATTGAAATCGGTCCTGTTTATAGATACATATTTTAGGTGTTGGCAGACCAAGACTATCTTGTGTCTCACAACAATGAACGTGTTTTGGGTCATTGGTAGCACTCCTGCTGGAACGATTGCTTCTGAACAGGAGAAGACATTTAGGGAGGACACCATCGTCTTTGTGGGAGTCGTTCTGAGTGTGATCGGAGACATATTAGTTGAAAATATCTGCATATGCGTGTTGCCAAGAACCTGTGGGGTGCGCTTGAAGCTAAGTTCAGCGCAATCGATGCTGGAAGCAAGGTGCGTGCTATGGAGCAGTTCCACAATTATAGGATGGTTGATAGCCGTCTTGTATTGGACTAGACTCATGAGATACAATGCTCGGGCTCCTAAAGTGTGAGTTACCAGACAAGTTTGTCGTGGGATGCATAATTGCTAAACTTCTTCCTCTTGGAGGAACTTTGCTACTTCTCTTAAGCACTTGAGACGTGCATTCTCGGTTGAGGATGTCATCAATCATCTGAGTGTTGAGTAGATTCAAGAGGAAAGGACTTACACGTGAAAGAGACTGATGGGTCTTCTAGCACAAATATGGTACAGAAGAATTTCCATGAGTTAAAGGGAAAGAACACGGTCTAGCAGAATACTACCTTCAAGAAGAAGTGTAAGAGGAAAGGCAAGAATAAAGTTGGTTGCTTCACTTGTCGTGTCAATGGTCACTGGGCCAATAGATGCCCGAACAAGTTTAAGAAGTTAGGACAGGAATCCAAGTCTGCAATGTGACCATGAGCAACAATGATAATGGGGCATCTGGGTATGGTAAATCGTTTTATTGTACTTTCAGTTTGTCAGTCCACTGATTGGTGTGTTGACACATGTGCAAGTATTCATGTGTGTGTGTTGATGTGCCATTTTTCTCTTCTTACCAGGTTGCACAAGATTGTTCTGTCCCCATGGGGAATGTCTCACATACTTCTGTTTATGATGTTGACACGGTGGATCAGAAGTTTGCTTCACGAAATATCATGCAGCATGTCCCCATTATCAAAAAGAATCTCGTTAGTGGATCCCTTATATGCAAAGAAGGATTTAAGTTAGTATTCGAGTCGAACAAAATAGTAATATCAAGATATGGATTGTTTGTTGGAAAATGACATGAATCTGAGGGTTTGTTCGACCTTTCCTCAGGGATTTCAGTAACAAAGTCGTGAACCATATACATTCAAGCGTGAATGAATCTAAGGTTTGGCATTCACGTCTTCGTCACATTAATTTTAGTTATATGACACGACTAGCCAAGTTGGATTTAATCCTGAGTTTCACTTTAGCCAAAAGCTCTAGGTGCCATGCGTGTGTGCAAGCTATGCAACCTCGAAGCCTCACAAGACCGCGGAGGAGAGGCCCCGTGACACCACTAGAGATCATGCATTCTGATCTGTGTGAGATGCATGAATGGTGTGTTAACTAAAGATGGAAAGAAACTTTTCATGATGTTGATAGATGATTCCATGTGTACTTTTTTAATACTAAGGATGTGGCTCTACACTACTTTAAAATCTATAAGGAAGAAGTTGAGAATCAACTTGAAAAAAATGAGTTTAGTCTGATCATGGTGGAGAGTACTTTTCTAATGAGATCAATTTATTATGTGGGGACCATGGAATTATTCATGAGAGAACGCCTCCATATTCACCCAGTCAAACGGGGTTGCCAAATGAAAAAACCTTACTGTTTCAGATTTGGCCAACGCCAATATTAGATGCATCAAGTTTATCCAAGGCATCGTGTGGGAGGCTATATCGACATCATGTCATGTCCTGATTCCTGAATAAGGTTCCTACAAAGGATAATGAAATTACTTCCTGTGAGAAATGGTAGAAGAAAAGAACTACACTCTTACTTATGCACTTGGGGCTGTTTGTGAAAGTCAATGTGCCGATAACTAAAAAGCATAAGCTTGGACCAAATACTATGGGCTGTGTTTTTCTTGGTTATGCTAAGTACATCATTGGCTATATATTTCTAGTGGCAAAATCTAATGTACCTGACATGAAGGTCGGTACGATCATGGAGTCTAAATATGCTACATTCTTTGAGGATATTTTTTCTATGAGAGATTCGAAAAGCACTTCTAGACATGAATCTAATGAAAATCCTGAACCCGTCATTCCGATGAAATATTATGAGGGAACACGTGATGAAAATCCTGTGAAGGATGAAGAGGAAGCTCCTGTTAGGGGCAAGAAACAGAGGACTGCAAAGTCCTTTGGTGACAATTCTCTTGTGTATCTCATGGATGATACTCTCAATTCTACTTTAGAAGCTTTGTGCATCTCTAGATGCTGATTCCTGAAAGGATGCGGTCCGTAGCGCGATAGACTTTATCTTGAATAAAAGGAAATGGGAGGTCACTGATTGTCCCTATGATTGCAAACTTGTGGGATGTAAGTGGATGTTTAAAAGAAAGTTTAGGACTGATGGTACTATTGAAAAGTACAAGGCTGTGCTTGTGGCCCAGGGTTATACCTAGAAAGAAGGCGAAGATTTCTTTGATACCTAGTAAATTGTGGCTAGACTTAGAAACATTTGAGTACTACTCTATTTGGCTGCCTCGCATGATCTTCTCATTCATTAGATGGACGTCAAGATAACTTTACTAAATGGAGAGCTAGACGAGAAAATCTACATGCAACAATGATGGCAGCTGGAACTACGTTGGTATTTCCCCGGAGAGGGAGGGATGACGATAGAGTATTTCCCTCAGTTATGAAACCAAGGTATCGAACTAGTAGGAGAATCAAGCAACACAACGTAAGCATCACCTGCACACAAATAACAACACCTCGCAACCCGACATGTTAAAGGGGTTGTCAATCCCTTTCGGGTAACGACGCCAGAAATTGGCAAGTTGACGGGAGAAAGGTTGTAATAGATTGGATAAATAGATTGCAAATAAAATAAAGTGCAGCAAAGTATTTTGGATTTTTGGTTTAATAGATATGAAAATAAAAGCAAGGAAAAAGTAGATTGCAAAGGAAAATATATGAGAAATAAGACCCGGGGGCCGTAGGTTTCACTAGTGGCTTCTCTCGAGAAAAATACCAAACGGCGGGTAAACAAATTACTGTTGGGCAATTGATAGAACATCAAATAATTATGACGATATCCAGGCAATGATCATTACATAGGCATCACGTCCAAGATTAGTAGACCGACTCCTGCCTGCATCTACTACTATTACTCCACACATCGACCGCTATCCAGCATGCATCTAGTGTATTGAGTTCATGGAAAATGGAGTGATGCAATAAGAACGAGACATGATGTAGACAAGATCCGTTTATCTATATGGTGGTAGATATAGATCTCGTCTTTTTATCCTTAGTAGCAATGATACATACGTGTCGGTTCCCTTTCTGTCACTGGGATCAAGCACCGTAAGATCAAACCCACTACCGCGCACCTCTTCCCATTGCAAGATAAATAGATCGAGTTGGCCAGACAAAACCCAAATATCAGATAAGTAATACGAGGCTATAAGAGATCATGCATAAAAGAGACCAAAGAAACTCAAATACTTTCATGGATATAAAAACATAGATCTGATCATAAACTCGAAGTTCATCGATCCCAACAAACACACCGCAAAAGAGTTACATCATATGGATCTCCAAGAGACCATTGTATTGAGAATCAAGAGAGAGAGATGAATCCATCTAGCTACTAACTACGGACCCAAAGGTCTACAAAGAACTACTAACGCATCATCAGAGAGGCACCAATGGAGGTGGTGAACCCCTTTGTGATGGTTTCTAGATTGGATCTGGTGTTTCTGGACTCTACGGCGGCTGGATGAATATTTCGTCGACTCCCCTAGGGTTTTGGGAATATTTGGGTATTTATAGAGCAAAGAGGCGGTCCGGGGGGCACCTGAGGTGGGCACAACCCACCTGGGCGTGCCATGGCCTCCTGGCGCACCCTGGTGGGTTGTGCCCCCCCTCGGAGCACCCCCAGGTGCAACCAGGGCCCATCTGCTTCCTTTTGGTCCATAAAAAATCATCGTACAGTTTCGTGCCATTTGGACTCCGTTTGATATCGATTTCCTGCGATGTAAATAACATGGAAAAACAGGAACTGACACTAGGCACTATGTCAATAGGTTAGTACCAAAAAATGATATAAAATAATTATAAAACATCTAAGATTGATAATAAAACAACATGGAACAATCAAAATTATAGATACGTTGGAGACGTATCAGCATCCCCACGCTTAACTCCTACTCGTCCTCGAGTAGGTAAGTGATAAAAACATAATTTTGAAGGAAATATGCCCTAGAGGCAATAATAAAGTTATTATTTATTTCCTTATTTCATGATAAATGTTTATTATTCATGATAGAATTGCATTAACCGGAAACCTAATACATGTGTGAATACATAGACAAACATAATGTCACTAGTATGCCTCTACTTGACTAGCTCATTGATCAAAGATGGTTAAGTTTCCTAGCCATAGACATGAGTTGTTATTTGATCAACGGGATCACATCATTAGGAGAATGATGTGATTGACTTGACCCATTTTTGTTAGCTTAGCACTTGATCGTTTAAGTTTACTGCTATTGCTTTCTTCATGACTTATATATGTTCCTATGACTATGAGATTATGCAACCCCTGAATACCGGAGGAACACTTTGTGTGCTACCAAACGTCAGTTACGTAACTGGGTGATTATAAAGGCGCTCTACAGGTGTCTCCGATGGTGTTCGTGGAGTTGGCATAGATCAAGAATAGGATTTGTCACTCCGATTGTCAGAGAGGTATCTCTGGGCCCTCTCGGTAATGCACATCACTATAAGACTTGCAAGCAATGTGACTAATGAGTTAGTTGCGGGATGTTGCATTACGGAACGAGTAAAGAGACTTGCCGGTAACGAGATTGAGCTAGGTATTGGGATACCGACGATCGAATCTCGGGCAAGTAACATACCGATGACAAAGGGAACAACGTATATTGTTATGCGGTTTGACCGATAAAGATCTTCGTAGAATATGTAGGAACCAATATGAGCATCCAGGTTCCGCTATTGGTTATTGACCGGAGACATGTCTCGGTCATGTCTACATAGTTCTCGAACCCATAGGTTCTGCACGCTTAAAGTTCTATGACGATCGGTATTATGAGTTTATATGTTTTGATGTACCGAAGGTAGTTCGGAGTCCCGGATATGATCACGGACATGATGAGGAGTCTCTAAATGGTCGAGACATAAATATTGATATATTGGAAGCCTACATTTGGACATCGGAAGAGTTCCGGGTGAAATCGGGATTTTACCGGAGTACCGGAGGGGTTACCGGAACCCCCCGGGGGTTAATGGGCCTTATTGGGCCCTAGTGGAGAGAGCGAGGGGCCGGCCAGGGCAGGCCGCACGCCCCTCCCCCTCTGGTCTGAATTGGACTAGGAGAGGGGGGGGGCGCCCCCTTTCCTTCTCCTTCTCCCCTTCCTTTCCCCCTCCTAGTAGGAGTAGGAAAGAGGGGAATCCTACTCCTACTAGGAGGAGGATTCCTCCTCCTGGCGCGCCCTCTAGGGCCGGCCGGCCTCCCCCCTTGCTCCTTTATATACGGGGGCAGGGGGCACCTCTAGACACACAAGTTGATCATTGATCTCTCCCAGTCGTGTGTGGTGCCCCCCTTCCACCATAATCCACCTCAGTCATACTGTAGCGGTGCTTAGGCGAAGCCCTGCAATGGTAGCTTCATCAATATCGTCACCATGCCGTCGTGCTGACGAAACTCTTCCCCGAACTCTACTGGATCGTGAGCTCGCGGGATGTCACCGAGCTGAACGTGTGCTGAACGCGGAGGTGCCGTACGTTCGGTACTAAGGATCGGTCGATCGTGAAGACGTATGACTACATCAACCGCGTTGTCATAACGCTTCCGCTTAATGGTCTACGAGGGTACATGGACGACACTCTCCCCTCTCATTGCTATGCATCACCATGATCTTGCGTGTGCGTAGGAAAATTTTGAAATTACTACGTTTCCTAACAAATTTTTGATGTGGAGTGTTGTTCATCAAGTCATATCATATTTTTTTTCTTTAAAGCATGGACATTTGGACTTTTATGTGATTCAGAGCAATATTCTAGTTTTGACATAATAATTTTGATACTCAAGCATATCAACAAGCAACCATGTCTTTCAAAATATCAATGCTAAAATAAGTTATCCCTAGCCCATCATGCTCAAACATTGATCCATTCATGAAACACACTCGAATATTAAGTACACCCAATACTTGAGCACGATCATATGGCCTCCTAGTTGGTGCTTTTTATAAGAGAAGATGGAGACTCAAGTTTCAAAATAAAAATTGCATAAAGTAAAAGAAAGTCCCTTCGCAGAGGGAAGTAGGGATTTGTAGAGGTGCCACAGCTCAAAGCGAAAAATTTGAGATAAAAACATTTTGGGAGGTGTATCCATCCCACCAACGAAAACGACTTAGAGTTCCGAACACTTTCCATGCTAGATATGCCATAGGCGGTTCCCAAATAGAAAATAAAGTTTATTCCTTTTTCCACCATAACTTTCACTTTCATGGCTAACCGTATCCACGGGTGCCCTCCATACCAACACTTTCCAAGGAATTTATTATTTGACAACATAAAGTAAATTCATTTTTGTTTTGCATTTCGGGACTGGGCATCCATAATCCCTTTGCCTTACTCTTGTGCAATGACAAGTGAATAAACACTCATCCTAAGAATAACACATCTAGCATGGAAACTATTAGCCATCCCTCACCGCTCCGCGAGCGAAACAAACACACAAAAGAGAAGTTTATTTTGAAAATTAGAGATGGCACATGCAAATTTGCTTAGAATGGCAAAAGAATACAACAAATAGGTAGATATAGTGGACTAATGTGGCAAAACTGGTTTAAAGGATTTTGGATGCACAAGTAGAGGTCATACTTAGTGCAAAATGAAGGCTAGCAAAATATTGGGAAGCGACCAACCAAGAAACGAATAATCTCATAAGCAAGCATTAAGCATAATTAACACCGAACAATGCACCACAAGTAGGATATAATTTTCATTGCATGACTATTGACTTTCGTACTTGCATAGGGAATCACAAACCTTAACACCCATATTCTTACTAGAGCACAATTACTCATCAACATAACTCACACATGACATCATCATACCTCAAAACTATTACTAAGAATCAAGTTTATTTTGTCCAATGATCTTCATGACATTTTCTTTACTTTATCCTTCTTGGATATCTATCACTTTGGGACTAATTTTCATGTGTTGCTTTTTCATAAGCTCAACCAAATATAAGTGAAGATCATGAGCATAACAAATTTTCTTTCTCTCAAAATAATTTAAGTGAAGCAAGAGAGAATTTCTTCAAAATTTTACTAACTCTCAAATAAATCTAAGTGAAGCAAGAGAGCATTTCTTCAAAAATAACAAAGCACACTGTGCTCAAAAAGATATAAGTGAAGCACTAGAGAAAGTCCTAGCTCATAAAAGATTTAAGTGAAGCATAGAGAGCAATTCTAACAAGTCATGACATAATTTTGGCTCTCTCAAAAGGGTGTGTCCAGCAAGGATTGATAACTTAAAACACAAAATAAAACAAGCAAAGACACATATCATACAAGACGCTCCAAGCAAAACACATATCATGTGACGAATAAAAATATAGTCTCGAGTAAAATACCGATAGTTGTTGGAAGAAAGTGGGGATGCCACTCGGGGGCATCCCCAATGTCGGTGTCAAAACGGCAGATCTCGGGTAGGGGGTCCCGAACTGTGCGTCTAAGGATCAATGGTAACAGGGGACAAGGGACATGATGTTTACCCAGGTTCGGGCCCTCTTGATGGAGGTAATACCCTACGTCCTGCTTGATTGACTTCGATGAGTATAGGGGTTACAAGAGTTGATCTACCACGAGATCCTAATGGCTAAACCCTAATTGTCTAGCCTGTATGATTATGATTGTGATCTTCTCTACGGACTAAACCCTCCGGTTTATATAGACACCGAAGGGGGCTGGGGCTGTATAGAGTCGGTTTACAGAGAAAGGAATATCCATATCCGCACATTAAGCTTGCCTTCCACGCCAAGGAGAGTCCCATCCGGACACAATGGAAGGCCTTCTATCTTGTATCTTCACGGCCCATCTGTCCGGCCCACATCACTTAGCCCGGACACCCGAGGACCCCATAATCCAGGACCCGCTCAGTAGCCCCTGAACCAGTCTTCAATGACAATATGTCCGGCGCACAGATTGTCTTTGGCATTGCAAGGCGGGTTCCTCCTCCGAACTCTTCAAAGCAGTTGATCGTCAGTACTATATCCGGCTATGTACAACAGTCGCACCTCTAAATTAAAATACAGATAAGTTATGTCCTCCGAAGATTTCACTGGCGAGATGTTACGTCCAGCCATTCTATTATTTCAAACCATTTTTCGGCCTCCCATTTTGCGTTTCAAGACGCAACCACCGACGACACGTCTTGTAAAAGTAGAGATCGTGCCCCCCTTATTATGGGATTCTCATCAATACGGGTATGGGAAACCCAAACGTGCTCTTTCGCACGATCCCTTGGAAATAGGCGAGCTTTAAGGCTCGAGCGAGGGGACGCTTGATATTCGCAATCCATATAAGTGGATAGAACCCATCTGTTCCACCCCACACCTCATTCTCTTTACCTCCTCGTTCTCGAGCTCCAGCGCCCAAACTCTAAGCTCTTCCCTTCCCTATAACTCTTCCGACGATGGCTGGTTCTCAAGGCAAGTGGGTGCCCTCCTCCGTCATGGAGGAGAACATCAAGGAGCTGCGGGAAGCACGATATTTGACCGCGGAAATCAAGCACATGCTTCCAGATCCGGCGCAGGTCATCCCCACTCCAGGGCCTGGTGAGAGGGTGGTGTTTATCCCCCACTTCCTCCGTGGACTCGGATTCGCCCTCCACCCCTTTGTAAGGGGTCTCATGTTCTACTACGGGCTGGATTTTCATGATCTGGCCCCAATTCGTTTCTTCACATCTCGGCGTTTATCGTCATGTGTGAAGCCTTCCTCCGTGTCCCTCCACACTTCGGCTTATGGCTCAAGATCTTTAATGTGAAGCCGAAGGTGGTCAATGGGCAACACGCGGACTGTGGTGGCGCCATGGTGAGCAAGCTCCCCAAAGTCAACTGGCCGAAGGGAGTCTTTGTGGACACCGTCAAAATATGGCAACAGGAATGGTTCTATATCACAAAACCCCGTGGCTCCAACTGGGCAGCTCCGCCAGCCTTTAGATCTGGACCCCCGCCGAGGCTTACATCCTGGACCGACAAAGGTCCGGACTAGGGTCGGTCTCTGAGGTGTTGCAGCTGCAAAAACGCATCAAGAGCATGATAGCAAAGGACGTCACCCTTGCCGACGTAATCCAAGTGATGCTGATTCGCCGGACACTTCCCTGCTAGAGGCGGCCCCTCAAGATGTGGGAGTTCAATCCGGAAGGGCCGCGGACCCTACAACGGTTCTATGGCACAACGCACAAGGGGATCTAGAAAGTGCTTTTTAAGAAGCAGAAATCGTGGCCAAGGTCCTCAGACGACACCGGCCTCGACTGCAACCATCCATCCTCCGAGGTAAATTCTAAGAACTCCGAACACCAATATGCTTTGTTTAACCTGAGGTGCTAAGTAATCCCTCCCCAAACAGGTCTGGATCGAGAAGGCGGAGCAGATCCGATGTCTGGCTCCGCTCCCCGAAGACGCAGCCAATCCCCTTCTAATGAGGATGCTGGTCCCGGCGCCATACCAGACACCGGCAAAGAAGGACAAGAAGAAGAAAAGAGAGGAGGGCACTTCGAACGTAGTGTCCGAAGACGCTGATGCCCAATCTTCTCATGAAGGTGACGACGAGGAGGAGGAGGAGGATGAAGAAGAAGATCCTCCCTGCAAGGGCAAAAAGAGGGCGGCTTCCGATGACCTGGAAGCCGAAGCGTCCAAGAGGAACAAAATTACCCTTCCCGATGACTCGGAGTCAGACGCCGAGGCCCTCCCGACGCATCGTCGCTGGACCAGGCCCAAAGCCGACTCGTAAGAAGCTCGGGATGCCTCACATATTGTCCAATTCTGTATGAACAGTGATGATAACTCTAGGTTCTATGTTTTCTAGTCTAGCACGCAGTCTCACCCAACTATCTTCGTCCTTGGGGGATCTGCCACCGGAGATGATGGAGAGCGGGTCGCCTCCATTAGCCTCCCCGCCGCCTAAGGCGAATGATGCTGAGGTATCATCTCATAGGCCCTCCCCAAGCCTTGAAGAGACGGGGGGGGGGGGGATCTAACGGCGCCAGAGGGTAATACCTTGGCTGCCCGAGGGCCGGGGAGGACGGTCCTTATGGAGACCGGCGACGAGGGCCCCGGTCAATCCATCCCCCAGCCGCAGACTGCTCCGGAGACCAGTACGGCCCCGGAGTCTAGTGAACGAACCCCTGCGGGAGGAAAGGGAGTGGCGACCTCTGTTAATCCGGAGGTGCCAAATACCATGACGGGTGCTCTTCAAAGTGCATCCGTCCTAGACGAACACCGCATCCCGATGGGTGCGGTGTCTGAGAAGAATCAGCCCGCCCAAAGCGGACTGAACGAAGCCTTCTCCATTGTGTTAGCAGGCTTCAAGGTACACAATGTAATGTTTTTGATCTTTTTTATGAGAAATATGCCCGTATATAGATAGTTGCCCCTGAGACTCTATTCGGTTTTCTGAAAGAAAAGCGAGCAGAGGATCAATAATCAGTTGTTAGGTGGTAACATGCTATCTTATTTGAATTTCAAAACAGGCCTCTCTGTTAGCGGCGACTGCCCAGTCAGCGGAGATTGCCAAACTCAAACAGAAACTGGAGCGAGCCTAAGAGGATCTAGTCCTTGTTAACACGCGGCTCGACCAAGCGCAAGGTATAAGATACATCTTGCTGTATGCCTATTTATTTCCATGCTTTTGTGGAAGTTGAAGAGCTTTACTGTGCATGGTTGTACAGATGGTGCCGCCGTTGTGGAGACCCTCAGAAGAGAGCTTGCTCAAACCAAGGAGCAAGCAAGGGTAAGCAAGGGAGCCGTCGACAAGGCGACTGCGAACTTGACGGCTGAACAGGCCGCTCGGCGCCATTTTGAGGAACAGGTGACCGAGATGGGTCAGAAGCTCAAGGACACCGCCGCCAAGTGTGAGTCCTTGGAAACAGAAAATAAGGCGAAGGGGATCGAACTCGCCAAGGCCCTTTAAGATGCTTCGGAGGCATGGTCCGAATCCCGCGCAACGCGCGAGGAAATCCGTCAAGCCGGTCAGATAGCGGCTGGTAATCGCTTTCTTTTACAGGCTAAATTTGGGGATCAGAAGTATGCCCTGGTTAATCGACTATGGAGTTCTCCAGACGCATATGTGGATCTGCCGACGAGTGCTGCGGCCACTGCCCAATTCTTCCAGGCCTAGGAGGGGTACGAGGCGGAGGAGCTCTTCTAGTCACAGTTTGTGGGGCAGGAGCGTCCCCTATTGCTAAACAACCAGATGGCGCAATGGGCGGAGCTGCATAAGATGTCCGGCGCGGCCATGAAGGACGTCATAGTCCGGTTGTGGCCGACTGAAGTCATTCCGGACTGCTACTCCAGCCTCGTGCGGCGTCTCGTCAATGCGCTGCCCCGGATTGAAGCCGTCAAGAGGTGGTCATGTGTGGAAGGAGCGCGTATGGCTTTCGCCCGTTTCAAGATGCAGTGGGTGAAAATGAATGCCGAAAAGGTGGCAGTTGAGGGTCCTCCCGAAAGCAAGGCCCATCGCACACCGGAGCGCTATTTCGAGGACGTGCTAAAAGGTGCTCGCCTTATAGAGGGCCAATGCTCTAAGGACGTAGTGTTCGAATAAAAGGGGCCGAACTGTCCTGGGATTTGTGTTATAAACTAAATGTTTTGTAATATATTCATTCCTTGATGAAAAGTTTTTATCCTCCTGTGCGGCCGTTTATTATATCGGAGAGTTCCCAATCGTCGGCTTCAGCCCCCATGTAGATGCTACTGGGGTGTTCGGAATTGCACATAACTACACTTAACCCAACGTCTGAAGGAAATATGCCCTAGAGGCAATAATAAAGTTGTTATTTATATTTCCTTATATCATGATAAGTGTTTATTATTCATGCTAGAATTGTATTAATCGGAAACTTAGTACATGTGTGAATACATAGACAAACAGAGTGTCACTAGTTTGCCTCTACCTGACTAGCTCGTTAAAGCAATGATGGTTATGTTTCCTAACCATAGACATGAGTTGTCATTTGATTAACGGGATCACATCATTAGAGAATGATGTGATTAACTTGACCCATCCGTTAGCTTAGCACGATGATCGTTTATTTTGTTGCTATTGCTTTCTACATGACTACATGTTCCTATGACTATGAGATCATGCAACTCCTGAATACCGGAGGAACACTTTGTGTGCTACCAAACGTCACAATGTGAGTTGGCATGGATCAAGATTAGGATTTTTCACTCCGATTGTCGGAGAGGTATCTCTGGCCCCTCTTGGTAATGTACATCACTATAAGCCTTGCAAGCAATGTAGCTAATGAGTTACTTACGAGATGTAGCATTACGGAACGAGTAAAGAGACTTGCCGGTAACGAGATTGAACTAGGTATTGAGATACCGACGATCAAATCTCAGGCAAGTAACATACCGATGACAAAGGGAACAACGTATATCGTTATGCGGTTTGACTGGTAAAGATCTTCGTAGAATATGTAGGAACCAATATGAGCATCCAGGGTTCGCATGCTTAATGTTCGGTGACGATCGGTATTACGAGTTTATGCGTTTTGATGTACCGAAGGTAGTTCGGAGTACTGTATTTGATCACAGACATGACGAGGAGTCTTGAAATGGTCGAGACGTGAAGATCGATATATTGGAAGCCTATGTTTGGACAACGGAATGGTTCCGGGTGAAAACGGGAGTATACCGGAGCACCGAGAGGTTACCGGAACCCCCCGGGAGGTATATGGGCCTTATTGGGCCTTAGTGGGAGCGTGGGGAAAAGAGCAAAGGAGGGGGCGCCCCCCAAGACCAATCCGAATGGGGAGGGGGGGGGGGGCGGCCCCCCTTTCCTTCCTCCTCCCTCCTCCTTCCTTCTCTCCTAAATCCAACAAGGCAAGGGGGGAATCCTACTCCCGGTGGGAGTAGGACTCCCCTTGGGGCACGCCTAGGAAGCCGCCCCCTCCACTCCTTTATACACGGGACAGGGGGGCACCCCATGGACACACAAGTTGATCATTGATCTTTTTGCCGTGTGCGGTGCCCCCCTCCACCATAATCCACATCGGTTATATCGTAGCGGTGCTTAGGCGAAGCCCTATTCTGATAGCAACATCATCACCGTCATCACGCCGTCGTGATGACGAAGCTCTCCCTCGAAGCTCTACTGGATCGTGAGTTCGCGGGACGTCACCGAGCCGAACGTGTGCAGATCGCGGAGGTGTCGTACCTTCGGTTCTAGATCGGTCGATCGTGAAGACGTACGACTGCATCAACCGCGTTGTCATAACGCTTCCGCTTATGGTCTACAAGGGTATGTAGACGATACTCTCCCCTCTCGTTGCTATGCATCACTATGATCTTGCGTGTGCGTAGGATTTTTTTTGAAATTACTGCGTTCCCCAACAACATCTTGGACCTTGAAGGAGGTGTTAGTGCGGCGAACCAGGCAATCAGACTATTCGGTTTTATTGCTCTCACTTAGCTATAGGAGTTTGACAATGGGTATATTAGGTAGCCCCAAGTATGTACGCGACTATCCTGATGCAGATGCGTCACATATGTGAACGGGAAATGGTCCTTCGTGTAATACGAAAAAATCGCTAAGGATTGTACTGAGTCACCGAGTGGCTGACCAGCTCTTGCCGCATCATGATAGTGAGTTTTCGGCTTTCTGTACTGAGGTGCTTAACCAGACGAACCAGAAATACAATCGCAGTAGTTCTCCCTTTACTACCCTAGCCGATCAGACGAAACGTAAGGTAGCAAGCACAGGAGCCAGGCAACCCAACTATTGACCAAAGACGAGCCGATGCATATAATGCCGAACTCGGGACGCTGAATTGTGTTGTAAAGTTGTTCGGACTTTTGTTTGGGAACACTTATGTTTCCTTATAGAGCCCCTGGCAATTTTTGTGCCGAGATCTATACGTGGGACCACTTAACAGGTGGAATAAAAAACGATACCGAGTAAGAATTTTAGTTTACTGGAATCTAATTGATACGTTAGAATGTAATCTTACAGAAGGTACCATAATCACCAAGGCCATTTTACATGTCGGGGGTTGCTACCTCTTGAGCACTGCGTTGGTTTTCCCTTGAAGAGGAAAGGATGATGCAGCAGAGTAGTGTAAGTATTTCTCTCCGTTTTTGAGAACCAAGGTATCAATCCAGTAGGAGGCCACGCATGAGTCCCTCGCACCTACACAAACAAATAAAATCCTTGCAACCAACGCAATAAAGGGGTTGTCAATCCCTTCACGGTCACTTACGAAAGTGAGATCTGATAGATATGATAAGATAATATTTTTGGTATTTTTATGATAAAGATGCAAAGTAAATAAAGCGAAATAAAAAGTGCCAGAAATAACTTGTTGACGGGAGATTAATATGATGGAAAATATACCCGGGGGCCATAGGTTTCATTAGTGGCTTCTCTCGAGAGCATAAGTATTACGGTGGGTAAACAAATTACTGTTGAGCAATTGACATAACTGAGCATAGTTATGAGAATATCTAGGTATGATCATGTATATAGGCTCACGTCCGAGACAAGTAGATCGACTCCTGCCTGCATCTACTACTATTACTCCACACATCGACCGCTATCCAGCATGCATCTAGAGTATTAAGTTCAAAAGAACAGAGTAATGCTTTAAGTAAGATGACATTATGTAGAGGGATAAACTCATGCAATATGATATAAACCCCATCTTGTTACCCTCGATGGCAAAAATACAATACGTGCCTTTGCTGCCCCTACTGTCACTGGGAAAGGACACCGCAAGATTGAACCCAAAGCTAAGCACATCTCCCGTTGCAAGAAAGATCAATCTAGTAGGCCAAACCAAACTGATAATTCGAAGAGACTTGCAAAGATAACCAATCATACATAAAAGAATTCAGAGAAGATTCAAATATTGTTCATAGATAAACTTGATCATAAACCCACAATTCATCGGCCTCAACAAACACACCGCAAAAGAATATTACATCGAATAGATCTCCACGAGAATCGTGGAGAACTTTGTATTGAGATCCAAAGAGAGAGAAGAAGCCATCTAGCTAATAACTATGGACCCGAAGGTATGAGGTAAACTACTCACACATCATCCGAGATGGTATGGTGTTGATGTAGAAGCCCTCCGTGATCGATGCCCCCTCCGGCGGAGCTCCGGAAAAGGCCCCAAGATGGGATCTCACGGGTACAGAAGGTTGCGGCGATGGAATTAGGTTTTTGGCTCCGTATCTGGTAGTTTGGGGGTATGTAGGTATATATAGGAGGAAGAAGTATGTCGGTGGAGCAACATGGGCCCCACGAGGGTGGAGGGCGCGCCTTGGGGGGGGGGGGGGGGGGGGGGGGGGGGGGGGGGGGGGGGTAGGCGCGCCCCCTACCTCATGCCTTCCTGGTAGCTTTCTTGATGTAGGGTCCAAGTCCTCTGGATCATGTTCGTTCCAAAAATCACATCCCCGAAGGTTTCATTCCGTTTGGACTCCGTTTGATATTCTTTTTCTGCGAAACTCTGAAATAGGCAAAAAAACAACAATTCTGGGCTGGGCCTCCGGTTAATAGGTTAGTCCCAAAAATAATATAAAAGTGTATAATAAAGCCCAATAATGTAGAAAACAGAATATGATATAGCATGGAACAATAAAAAATTATAGATACGTTGGAGACGTATCAAGCATCCCCAAGCTTAATTCCTTCTCGTCCTCGAGTAGGTAAATGATAAAAACAGAATTTTTGATGTGAATGCTACTTGGCATAATTTCAATGTAATTCTCTTAATTGTGGTATGAATATTCAGATCCGAAAGATTCAAGACAAAAGTTTAATATTGACATAGAAATAATAATACTTCAAGCATACTAACTAAGCAATTATGTCTTCTCAAAATAACATGGCCAAAGAAAGTTATCCCTACAAAATCATATAGTCTGGCTATGCTCTATCTTCACCACACAAAGTATTTAAATCATGCACAACCCCGATGACAAGCCAAGCAATTGTTTCATACTTTTGGTGTTCTCAAACTTTTTCAATCTTCATGCAATACATGAGCGTGAGCCATGGACATAGCACTATATGTGGAATGGAATGGTGGTTGTGGAGAAGACAAAAAAAGAGAAGATAGTCTCACATCAACTAGTCGTATCAACGGGCTATGGAGATGCCCATCAATAGATATCAATGTGAGTAAGTAGGGATTGCCATGCAACGAATGCACTAGAGCTATAAGTATATGAAAGCTCAAAAAAAGGAACTAAGTGGGTGTGCATCCAAGTCGCTTGCTCACGAAGACCTAGGGCATTTTGAGGAAGCCCATCATTGGAATATACAGGCCAAGTTCTATAATGAAAAATTCCCACTAGTATATGAAAGTGATATCATAGGAGACTCTCTATCATGAAGATCATGGTGCTACTTTGAAGCACAAGTGTGGTAAAAGGATAGTAGCATGTTCCCTTCTTTTTTTCTTTTTTTAGTCCGGAGTCTCACCCTGACTTGTGGGGGAATCATAGTCTCCATCATCCTTTCATCACTTGGGACAATGCTCTAAAAATGATGATCATCACACTTTTATTTACTTACAACTCAACAATTACAACTCAATACTTAGAACAAAATATGACTCTATGTGAATGCATCCGGCGGTATACCGGGACATGCAATGAATCAAGAGTCACATGTATGAAAGAATTATGAACGGTGGCTTTGCCACAAATACAATGTCAACTACATGATCATGCAAAGCAATATGACAATGATGGAGCGTGTCATAGTAAATGGAACGGTGGTAAGTTGCATGGCAATATATCTTGGAATGGCTATGGAAATGCCATAATAGTTAGGTATGGTGGCTGTTTTGAGGAAGGTATGTGGTGGGTATATGATACCGGCGAAAAGTGCGCGGTATTAGAGAGGCTAGCAACGGTGGAAGGGTGAGAGTGCGTATAATCCATGGACTCAACATTAGTCATAAAGAACTCACATACTTATTGCAAAAATCTATTAGTTATCGAAATAAAGTATTACGGGCATGCTCCTAGGGGGATAGATTGGTAGGAAAAGACCATCGCTCGTCCCCGACCGCCACTCATAAGGAAGACAATAAATAAATAAATCATGCTCCGATTTCGTCACATAACGGTTCACCATACGTGCATGCTACGGGAATCACAAACTTCAACACAAGTATTCCTCAAATTCACAACTACTCAACTAGCATGACTCTAATATCACCATCTCCATATCTCAAAACAATTATCAAGTATCAAACTTCTCATAGTATTCAATGCACTTCTATGAAAGTTTTTATATTATTTCTAAAAACAATTTTCCATGTTGTTCTAAAGGACTCTCAAAATAATATAAGTGAAGCATGAGAGATCAGTTATTTCTATAAAATAAATCCACACCGTTCTCTAAAAGATATAAGTGAAGCACTAGAGCAAAAACTATATAGCTCAAAATATATAAGTGAAGCACATAGAGTATTCTAATAATTTTCAAATCATGTGAGTATCTCTCAAAATGTGTGTACAGCAAGGATGATTGTGGTAAACTAAAAAGCAAAGACTCAAATCATACAAGACGCTCCAAGCAAAACACATATCATGTGGTGAATAAAAATATAGCTCCAAGTAAAGTTACCGATAGACGAAGACGAAAGAGGGGATGCCTTCCGGGGCATCCCCAAGCTTAGGCTTTTGGGTGTCCTTGAATTTTACCTTGGGGTGCCATGGGCATCCCCAAGCTTAGTATATTGCCACTCCTTGTTCCATAATCCATCAAAACTTAACCCAAAACTTGAAAACTTCACAACACAAAACTCAAAATAGAAAATCTCGTGAGCTCCGTTAGCGAAAGAAAGAAAAACACCACTTCAAGGTACTGTAATGAACTCATTCTTTATTTATATTGGTGTTAAACCTACTGTATTCAAACTTCTCTATGGTTTATAAACTATTTTACTAGCCATAGATTCATCAAAATAAGCAAACAACACACGAAAACAGAATCTGTCAAAAACAGAACAGTCTTTAGTAATCTGTAGCTAACGCAAGTTCTGGAACCCCAAAAATTCTAAAATAAATTTTTGGACGTGAGGAATTTATCTATTAATCATCTGCAAAAATAATTAACTAAATATCACTTTCCAAATAAAAATGGCAGCAATTCTCGTGAGCGCTAAAGTTTCTGTTTTTTACAGCTAGATCAAAAAGACTTTCCCCAAGTTTTCCCAACGGTTCTACTTGGCACAAACACTAATTAAACACAAAAAACACAACCAAAACATAGGCTAGATAAATTATTTATTACTAAACAGGAGCAAAAATCAAGGAATAAAAATAAAATTGGGTTGCCTCCCAACAAGCGCTATCGTTTAACGCCCCTAGCTAGGCATAATAGCAAGGATAGATCTAGGCATTGCCATCTTTGGCAGGCAATCCATAAGCGGATATCATAATAGATTCATAAGGTAATTTTATTTTCTTTCTAGGGAAGTGTTCCATGCCTTTCCTTAACGGAAATTGGAATCTAATATCCCTTCCTTCATATCAATAATTGCACCAATCATTCTAAGGAAAGGTCTACGAAGAATAATATGACATGAAGAATTGCAATCTATATCAAGAACAATAAAATCTACGGGCACATAATTCCTATTTGCAAAAATAAGAACATCATTAATTCTTCCCATAGGTTTCTTAATGGTGGAATCCGCAAGGTGCAAGTGTAAAGAGCAATCATCAAAATCACGGAAACCTAGCAAATCACACAAAGTCTTTGGAATCGTGGAAACACTAGCACCCAAATCACACAAAGCATAGCATTCATGATCTTTAATTTTAATTTTAATAGTAGGTTCCCACTCATCATAAAGTTTTCTAGGGATAGAAACTTCCAACTCAAGTTTTTCTTCATAAGATTGCATCAAAGCATCAATGATATGTTTGGTAAAGGCTTTATTTTTACTATAAGCATGTGGAGAATTTAGCACGGATTGCAACAAGGAAATACAATCTATCAAAGAGAAATTATCATAATTAAAATCCTTGAAATCCAAGATAGTGGGTTCATTAATATCTAGGGTTTTGATCTCTTCAATCCCACTTTTACCAATTTTTGCATCAAGATCTAAAAGCTCCGAATTTTTGGAACGCCTTCTAGGTAAAGGTGGATCATATTCAGTCCCATCATTATCAAGATTCATATTGCAAAACAAAGATTTAATAGGGGACACATCAATAACTTTTAGATCTTCATCTTTATTTTCCTAGAAACTAGAAGAACATGCTTTCACAAAACAATCTTTCTTAGCACGTATCCTAGTGGTTCTTTCTTTGCACTCATCAATGGAAATTCTCATGGCCTTGAGAGACTAATTGATATCATGCTTAGGTGGAATAGATCTAAGTTTCAAAGAATCAACATCAAGAGAAATTCTATCAACGTTCCTAGACAATTCATCAACTTTAAGCAATATTTCTTCAAGCAAAGCATTGAAATTCTTTTGCGAATTCATAAACTCCTTAACACTAGTCTCAAATTCAGAGGGAATCTTATTAAAATTTCCATAAGAGTTGTTGTAGGAATTACCATAATTATTAGAGGAACTACTAGGATATGGCCTAGGATTAAAGTTTCCTCTATACGCGTTGTTACCAAAATTATTCCTACCAACAAAATTCACATCCATAGATTCATTATTATTATCAATCAATGTAGACAAAGGCATATCATTAGGATCAGAAGAAACACTTTTATTAGCAAGTAATTTCATAAGTTCATCCATCTTTCCACTCAAAACATTAATTTCTTCTATCGCATGCACTTTCCTATTAGTAGATCTTTCAGTGTGCCATTGAGAATAATTAACCATAATATTATCTAGGAGTTTAGTAGCTTCTCCTAAAGTGATTTCCATAAAAGTGCCTCCCGCGGCTGAATCTAAAATATTTCTAGAAGCAAAATTCAATCCGGCATAAAAAATTTGTATAATCATCCACAAATTCAAACCATGTGTAGGGAAATTACGTATCATTAATTTCATCCTCTCCCAAGCTTGTGCAACATGTTCATGATCAAGTTGCTTAAAATTCATGATATTGTTTCTAAGCGACATGATCTTAGCGGGAGGAAAATACTTAGAGATAAAAGCATCTTTGCACTTATTCCAAGAATCAATACTATTTTTAGGCAAAGACGAAAACCAAGCTTTAGCACGATCTCTAAGCGAAAAAGGAAATAGCTTCAATTTAAAAATATCATTGTCCATATCTTTCTTGTTTTGCATATCACACAAATCAACGAAGCTATTTAGATGGGTAGCGACATCTTCACTAGGAAGGCTGGCGAATTGATCTTTCATGACAAGATTCAACAAAGCATCATTAATTTCACAAGATTCAGTATCGGTAAGAGGAGCAATCGAAGTGCTAAGGAAATCATTGTTGTTGGTATTGGTAAAGTCACACAATTTGGTATTATCTTGAGCCAACGTGACAAGCAAGCAATCCAACACAGAGCAAACAAGAAGCGAGCAAAAAAGAGGCGAACGAAAAAGAGAGAGGGCGAATAAAACGGCAAGGGTGAAGTGGGGGAGAGGAAAATGAGAGGCAAATGGCAAATAATGTAATGCGGGAGATAAGGGTTTGTGATGGGTACTTGGTATGTTGACTTTTGCGTAGACTCCTCGGCAACGGCGCTAGAAATCCTTCTTGCTACCTCTTGAGCACTGCGTTGGTTTTCCCTTGAAGAGGAAAGGGTGATGCAGCAAAGTAGCATAAGTATTTCCCTCAGTTTTTGAGAACCAAGATATCAATCCAGTAGGTGGCCACGCACGAGTCGATCGCACCTACACAAACAAATAAAATCCTCGCAACCAACGCAATAAAGGGGTTGTCAATCCCTTCACGGTCACATACGAAAGTGAGATCTGATAGATGTGATAAGATAATATTTTTGGTATTTTATGATAAAGATGCAAAGTAAATAAAGTGAAATAAAAAGTGCCAGAAATAGCTTGTTGATGGGAGATTAATATGATTGAAAATAGACCCGGGGGCCATAGGTTTCACTAATGGCTTCTCTCGAGAGCAGAAGTATTACGGTAGGTAAACAAATTACTGTTGAGCAATTGACAGAATTGAGCATAGTTATGAGAATATCTAGGTATGATCATGTATATAGGCATCACATCCGAGACAACTAGACCGACTCCTGCCTGCATGTACTACTATTACTCCACACATCGACCGCTATCCAGCATGCATCTAGAGTATTAAGTTCAAAAGAACAGAGTAACGTTTTAAGTAAGATGACATGATGTAGAGGGATAAACTCATGCAATATGATATAAACCCCATCTTGTTATCCTCGATGGCAACAATACAATACGTGCCTTGCTGCCCCTACTATCACTGGGAAAGGACACCGCAAGATTGAACCCAAAGCTAAGCACCTCTCCCATTGCAAGAAAGATCAATCTAGTAGGCCAAACCAAACTGATAATTCAAAGAGACTTGCAAAGATAACCAATCATACATAAAATAATTCAGAGAAGATTCAAATATTGTTCATAGATAAACTTGATCATAGACGCACAATTCATCGGTCTCAACAAACACAGCGAAAAAGAAGATTACATTGAATAGATCTCCACGAGAATCGTGGAGAACTTTGTATTGAGATCCAAAGAGAGAGAAGAAGCCATCTAGCTAATAACTATGGACCCGAAGGTATGAGGTAAACTACTCACACATCATCGGAGAGGCTATGGTGTTGATGTAGAAGCCCTCCGTGATCGATGCCCCCTTCGGCGGAGCTCCGGAAAAGGCCCCAAGATGGGATCTCACGGGTACAGAAGGTTGCGGCGGTGGAATTAGGTTTTTGGCTCCGTATCTGGTAGTTTGGGGGTACGTAGGTATATATAGGAGGAAGAAGTACGTTGGTGGGGCAACATGGTCCCCACGAGGGTGGAGGCGTGCCTGGGGGGGGGGGGGGTAGGCGCGCCCCCTACCTCGTGCCTTCCTGGTAGCTTTCTTGACGTAGGGTCCAAGTCCTCTGGATCATGTTCGTTCCAAAAATCACATTCCCGAAGGTTTCATTCCGTTTGGACTCCGTTTGATATTCTTTTTCTGCGAAACTCCGAAATAGGCGAAAAACAGCAATTCTGGGCTGGGCCTCCGGTTAATAGGTTAGTCCCAAAAATAATATAAAAGTGTATAATAAAGCCCAATAATGTCCAAAACAGAATATAATATAGCATGGAACAATCAAAAATTATAGATACGTTGGAGACGTATCAGGGGTCTAGGGCTAAGGGAAAAGCTCTATACAGGTTCCTGAGCGAAGTTGTGGTCTTCCTATCGCATGTTTGCGCCGCTTTTCGCCCAAATAAGAAATATTTCTTTAAAGGAATGGTCTTCGGCCATGTATGCGGAACCGGGCTCGGAAAGAGTCCTCGTGGGTCCAAAGAATGAGTAGGTTTTGATTCACCTATGGTAAAAAGGAAAGGGTGATTAAAGAAAGGGCAAGGCCGTATAAGGTCAAACCTTTGTATAGACCTGCCCGTATATTGCCTCCGCCGATGCCCAAGGTATTTTGAGTGGATGATTGTGCACGCATGGTACAAATTCCTCTGATGTACGTGGCGGTCGACGGAGGCTAGACTGCTAATCCAGCCCTGAAGTTGCCGGACTATCGGTGTGTAGAACTGACTGGTCATGCGTGGGGAAGTCCGATGGCCTAATAGCCAAGGGGCTGTGTGGCTTGATAGGGCCGCTTTGTACTTCGGCCGCAATGGCCGCTGTATGATCCTTAGTACGGAGGGAGCGCTCCATGTTTCCATTGATTGTAATGACGCCACGTGGACCAGGCATCTATAGCTTCAAATAGGCATAATGCGGGACCGCATTAAGGCGGGCAAAAGCAGTTCGATCGAGCAGTGCGTGATAGCCGCTGCGGAAGGGGACGATGTTGAAGATCAAGTCTTCGCTTCAGAAGTTGTCCGGGGAGCCAAAGACTACTTCCAGCGTGATTGAGCCCGTATAGCGGGTCTCTTTGCCAGGTGTTACTCCTTTGAAGGTAGTTCTAGTGGGTTTGATTCTTGACAGATCAATACCAATTTTGCGGACAGTGTCTTGATAAAGTAGGTTGAGACTGCTGCCGCCATCCATGAAGACTCATGTAAGATGGAATCCCCTGATGATTGGATCGAGGACCAAAGCTGCCAAACCTCCGTGACGGATACTGGTTGGGTGGTCCTTTCGATCTAAGGTGATCGGACAAGCCGACCATGGGTTAAATTTGGGGGCGACCGGCTCCATGGCGTAGACATCCCGTAGTGCGCGTTTGCGCTCCCTCCTAGGGATATGTGTGACATATATCATATTCACTATTTTTACCTCGGGGGGGGGATTGTTTATGTCCCCCTGTGTTTAGCTGACGAGGTTCTTGGTCATCGTTGTCGCTTGGCGACCCCTTTCCCTTGTGTTCGGCGTTAAGCTTGCCAACCTGTTTGAAGACCCAACAATTTCTGTTGGTATGATTGGTGGGTTTATCGGGGGTACCATGAATCTGGCAAGGCCGATCGAGTATTCTGTCTAGACAGGACGGGCCATCTCTGTTTGCCTTGAATGGCTTTTTCCATTGACCGGGTTTGGAGCCGTTGAATCCGGCGTTAACTATCGTGTCTTGCGTTCCTTCATTGTTGTTTCGATGCTTATGCTTGTCGCGTCGTGGCTTGCCATTGCCATCCCTGGTTTCGGAGGTACCAGGGTCGCTGGTGCTATTGCTTCTACGAGCGAGCCATCTGTCTTCTCCCGTGCAAAAACGGGTCATAAGTGTGGTGAGGGATGCCATGGACTCCGACCTTTCTTGGCCGAGGTGTCGGGTGAGCCACTCGTCTCGGATGCTATGTTTGAAGGCTGCGAGGGCCTCCGCGTCCGGACAATCCACAATCTGGTTCTTTTTGATTAGGAACGTTGTCCAAAGCTGTCGGGCCAATTCCTCGGGTTGCTGGATTATGTGGCTAAGGTCATCGACATCTGGGGCCGAACATAGGTACCTTGGAAGTTGTCTCTGAATGCATCCTCCAGGTCTTCCCAGCTACCAATAGAATTTTCTGGTAGACTGTTCAGCCAGTGCCGTGCAGGTCCCTTAAGTTTGAGGGGAAGGTATTTGATGGCATGTAGATCGTCACCACGAGCCATGTGAATGTGGAGAAGAAAGTCTTCAATCCATACTACCGGATCTGTTGTGTCGTCATATGATTCGATGTTCATGGGTTTGAACCCTTCAGGGAACTCGTGCTCCATTACTTCATTGGTGAAGCATAGGGGGTGTGCGGCGCCTCTGTATCGAGCCATGTCACGACGTAGTTCGGATGGAGTGCGGTTTTCGGCCCGGGGTTGGTTATGTTTATCACACCAGGCTTGATAGCCCTTCTCTCGCATCGGAGCACGCCTCCGTGATCCATAGATTGACCTGGTCTGACCTACCCTATTTTCCAAGTCCCGTTGTAGGTCGTATGTGTGTCCCCGAGCTGTTGTTTCTCCGCCTTTACGGCGAGGTGGAGCGGGCTGGTGTTCGGCTTTAGTTACCGCTCTGTCCTGGCCATGTGGTGGTCTATCAGGTCCGTCAGCTGCATTACACATGGGTGGTATGGGCTCCAATGCCTCACCGTCGAATTGGGGTAGCAGCTTATATTTTGGGTAACTCTTTGCTGGGCATTCAAGGCTGGATTGTTCGGCTGCCAGGACGTTAGTCCATCTGTCCTTGAGCAGATCTTGGTCAGCATGAAGCTATTGCTGTTTCTTTTTTAGGCTTCTAGCTGTAGCTATTAGCCGGCGCTTGAAGCGCTCTTGTTCGAGGGGTTCCTCTGGCACGATAAAATCTTCGTCGCCGAGGCTTATGTCCTCTTCGGAGGGTGGTAGATAGTTGCTGTCCTCCGAGTCGTTGTTCCCTGTTTGCTCGTAAGGGTCAACTTGCCCGTCCTCCTGATTATCATGTTCAGATGTTGGTTCGATGGGGGCTTCTTGGTCTTCGGTGTTCTCTGGAGTGTCATTGTCTTCGGTGTCGGTATTGCTGTTCTTGTCGCGACGTGATTTAGAGCGGCGCCGCTGACGTCGACGTTTCGGCGGTATCACAGGAGGTTCGTCCTTGACTGGGTTTTTCTCATCTTCGCTGTCACCGTTTTTAGGTGTATCCACCATGTATACGTCATACGAGGAGGTGGCCGTCCAGCGTCCGGTGACCGGCAGGTTTTGGGCATGTTCCTCTCTGGCATCTTCATCTATACCGTCGATGTCTTCGGAGGTGTAATCAAGCATGTCGGTTAGGTCCTCGACAGTGGCTATGAAGTGGGTGGTGGGTGGGACGTAAAATTCCCCGCTCTCAGCCGCTAGTTTGGGCTGGGCGTAGTTCGGACGTTGCCCCTCTGTAATAACGAAGGATCGCATTAAGTCTAGAGCCTCGTTTAAAGGCAAGGTTCGGCTAGGGAGAAGAGAGTTCGTGGAGTACGGAGGGAGGGAAACTCCTTGGGCGAGCTCACACGATGCTGACTCCGAGGGTTCGGAGCCAATGTTCGGAGAAGAGTCCGGCTTTATGATGATTGCCGATGACGCTATTTCCTCCGGCTCTTCCGTACTAGGCTTAATAGTCACAGAGAGTCCGGCGGGCTCGAGAATCCTGTCTCCAGACCTAGTGACACACTCTGGTTTTAAGGCCAGAGCGGAGGTTGGGGTCGCGAACCCTTGGAAGATTAAGTCTCCTTGGATATCAGCAACATAATCCGGATTTCCAAAACTAATCATGTGACCTGGGGCGTAGCTGTCGATCTGCTCTAGATGGCCAAGTGAGTTTGCCCGAAGTGCGAAGCCGTCGAACACAAAGATCTGGCCGGGGAGAAAGACCTCCCTCAGGGCTGCATTGTTGTATATGATTGATGGAGCCATCGAGCCTTTTGAAAATGACACAGTGGAACTCTCAATGGAAGCACCAATGTCGGTGTCAAAACCGGCAGATCTCGGGTAGGGGTCCCGAACTGTGCGTCTAAGGATCAATGGTAACAGGGGACAAGGGACATGATGTTTACCCAGGTTCATGCCCTCTTGATGGATGTAATACCCTATGTTCTACTTGATGACTTTCATTAGTATAGGGGTTACAAGAGTTGATCTACCACGAGATCGTAATGGCTAAACCCTAATTGTCTAGCATGTATGATTATGATTGTGATCTTCTCTACGGACTAAACCCTCCGGTTTATATAGACACCGGAGGGGGATGGGGCTGTACGGAGTCAGTTTATAGAGAAAGGAATATCCATATCCGCACACTAAGCTTGCCTTCCATGCCAAGGAGAGTCCCATCCGGACACGACAGAAGGCCTTCTATCTTGTATTTTCACGGCCCATCTGTCTGGCCCACATCACGTAGCCAGGACACCCGAGGACCCCATAATCCAGGACTCCCTCACCCAAGCTTAGTTGGTTGCTCATTCTTGGATAATAGCTTGGGATGCTGGGGCATCCCCAAGCTTAGGCTCTTACATCCTTCCTTCATCCATCGTAAGATAACCCAAAACTTGAAAACTTCAATCACACAAAACTCAACAAAGCCTTCGTGAGATCCGTTAGTATAAGAATAATAAATCACTACTATAAGTGTTGTATCAAACCAATTAATATTTTGTTTTTGTATTATATTTACTATATTCCAACTTTCTATGGCAAAAACTCATCAAAGAAAACCATAGAGCCATCAAAACAAGCACACAACACAAAGAAAACAGAATCTATCAAAACAGAACAGTCTGTAGCAATCTAACTATTTCAAATACTTCCGTAACTCCAAAAACTCAAAAATTAGGACGACCTGAGAAATTTGTATATTGATCAAATGCAAGCAGAATGGGTATTTTATCGCTCTCTAGTAAAAAAATGAAAATTAATTTCGTGAGCGCAAACTTTGTGGGTTTTTTCAGCAAGATCAAACAACTATTGCCCAAGAAGATCCGAAAGGCTTTGCTTGGCACAAACACTAATTAAAACCTAAAAAACACAATTATAATAGTAGCATAATTGTGCTAACACTCAAAAACAGGAAGCAAAAAGCAAAAATAAATTTTATTCATTGGGTTGCCTCCCAACAAGCGCTATAGTTTTACGCCCTTAGCTAGGCATAAAGCAAGGATCTAAGTTTTGTCATCTTTGGTTCGAGATCCATAAGATGCCCTCATGATTGATTCATAAGGTGGCTTAATTATAGTTCTAGGAAAGTGTTCCATACCCTTCCTCAAAGGAAATTGGAACTTAATATTGCCTTCTTTCATATCAATCATGGCACCGATAGTGCGTAAAAACGGTCTACCAAGAATAATTGGACAAGATCGATTGCAATCAATATCAAGAACAATAAAATCTATGGGCACAGAATTCCTATTTGCAAGAATAAGAACATCATTAATCCTTCCCATAGTCTTTTTAATAGTAGAATCCGCCAAGTGCAAATTCAAGGAACATTTTTCAAGATTTGTAAGACCAAGTACATCACATAAAGATTTTGGAATTGTGGAAACACTAGCAACCAAATCACACAAAGCAAAACACTCATAATTTTTAATCTTGACTTTGATAGTAGGTTCCCACTCATCATACAATTTTCTAGGAATTGAAACTTCTAATTCCAATTTTTCTTCAAAATCTTTCATCATAGCATCAACAATATGTTTAGTAAAAGCTTTATTTTGTTCATAAGCATGGGGTGAATTTATCATGGATTACCACAAAGAAATACAATCAATGAAAGAGCAACTATCATAATTAAAGTCTTTGTAATCCAAAATAGTGGGTGCATCACTAGCTAAAGTTTTGACCTCTCCAAACCCACTTTCATCAATTTTCTCAACAAGATTTTCACCCTCGGAAATATTGGGACTCCTTCTACCTAAAGTTGACTCTTCTCCAGTCCCTTTTTCATCATTCTTAACTTTACTAAACAAGGAGTCAATAGAAGAAACACCAATCATTTTAAGATCTTCCTCACTTTTATCCTCTAATGAGATTGGTTTAGTGGCCATTTAATTCACTAAGGTAGCTTGTGCATCGGATAGTTTTCCTTACAAACTTTTGGCAAAAGCATACTTAGATTGGAGATTGAAAACTTCTCTACTAGTATCATCAAGTTGTTTTGTAATAGCATCTAGCACAACGGAGTGCTCCTTAAGTTCTTCAGTAAAATACTTATTATGCTCAAATTGTGTAGTCATATATTCCTTAGTATTTTTCTCAATTTCAAGCAAAATATTTGGGTAAGTAACATCATAATATTTTCTTTGAGACATCATGACTATGCAAACAAGAACGCACACAAAATAGATCCGGCAAGAATACGGCGAACAGAAAAAGAGAGGCGAATAAAATGACAAATATTTGTGAAGTGGGGGAGAGGAAAATGAGAGGCAAATGGAAAATAATGTAAATTGCGAGGAGATGATATTTGTGATTAGGATCCTGGTTATGATGAAGATCCTCCCCGGCAACGGCGCCAGAAATTCTCCTTGATGGCAGCTGGAACTACGTCGGTATTTCCCCGGAGAGGGAAGGATGATGTAGCACAATGACGGTAGAGTATTTCCCTCAGTTATGAAACCAAGGCATCGAACCAGTAGGAGAACCAAACAACACAACATAAGCAACACCTGCACACAAATAACAACACCTCGCAACCCGACGTGTTAAAGGGGTTGTCAATCCCTTTCGGGTAACGACGCCAGAAATTGGCAAGTTGATAGGAGAAAGGTTGTAATAGATTGGATAAATAGATCACAAATAAAATAAAGTGTAGAAAAGTATTTTTGGATTTTTGGTTTAATAGATCTGAAAATAAAAGTAAGGAAAAAGTATATCGCAAAGGCAAATATATGAGAAATAAGACCCGGGGGCCGTAGGTTTCACTAGTGCGGCTTCTCTCGAGAAAAATAGCAAACGGTGGGTAAACAAATTACTGTTGGGAAATTGATAGAACATCAAATAATTGTGACAATATCCAGGCAATGATCATTACATAGGCATCACGTCCAAGATTAGTAGACCGACTTGTTGGGGATATAGCTATGACCCGCCTAGGAGGGGCCGGGCCAGTCCCAATGACGGGTCACAAAGGAAGCCCAGAAAACAGTCAAGGTGATATTTTATTAAGGCTTATAGAAGGCCAAAGCCCAGAGGCGGCTTAAGGCCCAATATTGTAAATCGCCGTATGTAAGGAAAGACTTGTAAGAAAAGGCATGTAAAAGAAGTCACCGAGCCGGACCCGTTTTATGAGCTGGCCGGGACTCTGTAGGCCGCTAGGCATCAACCCGTGTATATAAGGGGATGACCCGGTGGCGGCTTAGGGCAAGAAACAAGAGATCGATAACCAAGCCGGCGGATTAGCCTCTTGGTGATCGAAACCCCAGCAATTCCAACACAACTAGACGTAGGCTTTTACCTTCATCGTAAGGGGCCGAACTAGTATAAAACCTCTCGTGTCCTTTGTCCCAATTAACCCCTTTAAGCTTCCTAGTTGCGATGGCCCTGCGACTAAGTCATTTTGCTAGGACATCTGCCGTGACAATTCCACGACAGTTGGCGCCCACCGTGGGGCCAGCGCACGATGGATTTGAGTTCTTGAAGGGCAGATTCGAAGGGCTTAAGGGATACGTTGTGGGCCGGATGACCAAGAGTCGTCGCGGCAAGCTCTACATCGACGACGAAGGCTGGGGCCCCGAGGCCGGCTCAATTGAGTACGGGTACCGGGTCCCCTTCGACGGGATTCATGTCTTCATCGGCCGGATCGGCGAATCAGGCCCTGAGCCGGACATCTGCACCAACATCATCGAGATGGCCCACCGCGCGAGACCCGCCCGGGCCCGACCCGCTGTAAAACATGCTTTTGTGGGTTGCATCCATGGAGGTGAATACTCGGAAGAATCAGTGGATGGCGGTGAGACGACCATCTGTTCTGATGTTACATCATCAACAGGCGAGACAGACTCGTTGTATCAGCTGCAGGATGGCATGCTTGGGGGTGGTTCCGATGGCAGCAGTATTCCGGACCCCTTTGAGCCGTCGAATCGAGCCGGAGTCTTCATGGAAGGCACCCAGCCCGGGCAGAACTCCATGGCTGCGGCAGCAACGACCACCGGATCGGCGGCGGCCGGGTCAGGAGACCCCGCGCGCTCCCCGGCTTAGATACTAATGGACCTCACGGATAAGCTAACGGCCCTATTGACTGCCGTGGTAGAACCGGCGGACAAGGTTCAGCATGCTGAGGAGGTGGCACGGGTGCGCGAAGAGATGGCATAGGCCAAGGAAAACTTAGCAGCTGAAGAGGTCAGGATGGCTGCGGAGCGGGCAGCTTTGGACGCTCGTGCTCAGCAGCTTCAAGCGAAGACTTTCCAGCTCTCGGTGGATCTGAACGTGTCAAACGAGGTCATGAGGGGGAGGCTTCAGAAAACTCAATCACGTCTACCTCTGACACTTGATCCTAGGAACCTTTTCCATACACCTGGGGCCGGTCCAAGTAACCCGCTGGAAGCAAATCGGATCACGACACCCGGAGCACCGATTCAGCCGCGGGCCATGGAGCCACCTCGCATGTATACCGCTCCGCCTCATTATGCTCCAACACCACTGGGTCACTTCTCCAATCCTTTGGAAAACCTCATTGCTGCGTTGGCTCGTTTGGCGGCTCTCCCGATGGAAGGCGATTCTCCGACAGCAGTCGAAACACGAAGGGTAAGGGAGCTTCTTCAGACAGCTCTGGCACAGCATGATGCATACTCTTACAGTCGAGACAGAATCCATTCAACCCCTCGCCGGAGCCGGAGCCCGAGCTATAGCAGGCATATGGACTCAGCTGATATGTCAAGCAACGCTCAGTGCCGCAACCAACCGCGCAGACATGAGCCAGTGCAGGCGGGAGCCCTTAACTTAGCGGATCAGGAGAGGATCCGACAAGAGGCTGAGCGGGTGGTTCAATTGGCGGCTGAGCAGGCGGCTCGTCAAACTTTTCTGGTTTATCCAGCAACATCTGTTGAGGCAGGAGTAGCCACAAGGACCGGAGGCGTTCCTTGCTTGGTGCCGGCTATACGTAATGAGTGCTTACCTAAAGACTTCAAGGGGCCTCGTAAGGTGCCTAACTACACTGCCAATTTGCAGCCTGGGGCATGGATTGAGAGTTACGAGATGGAAATGGAGCTTTTGGAGGTCAGCGATGCAGCAATGGCTAAGTACTTCACCATGATGTTAGATGGAACAGCTCGCACTTGATTGAAAGGGTTACCGCCCAATTCCATCGGCTCATGGGCAGAGTTGAAGGCCCGGTTCATTCAAAACTTCAAAGACACATGTAAGCAACCTATGTCAATCGTGGACCTGACTAACTGTAAGCAAGAGGAAGGAGAGTCCACAACCCATTGGGTGCGCCGGGGCAAGGAGATAATACATTCATCTGATAAGATGGATGCTGGTTCGACAGTCTTAATGTTGGAGAAAAATTGCCATTTTGAACCTTTGAAGCAGAAGCTGGGGCGGCTCAAGCGTGACTGCAATGACATGGGCCAGTTGATGGCGGCTCTGGTTAAATATGCTGATGTAACACCCTCGATGCGACTATATCTCCCACGTGTCGAGGCACGACTTAGAGGCATAATTGCATTGAAGGCATATGTCGCAAGTTAGGCAATCTTCACAACATCCCATGTAATATAGATAATAAAAGGGGAGATAACATAGTTGGCTTACACTCGCCACGTCAATCAAGTACATAAATAACATAACATCATCCAAACACTCATGGCCCGACTACGGCGCCAAAATAAAAGATAACCCATCATGCGACACGGTCCCGATCACCCCCAACTGGGCACCACTACTGATCATTAGGAAAGGAAACATAGTAACGTTGAGAGTCCTCGTCGAACTCCCACTTGAGCTCAAACGCGTCACCTGGAGCGGAATCATCAGGCCCTGCATCTGGTGTAATAGTAATCTGTGAGCCACAGGGACTCAGCAATCTCGCACCCTCGCGATCAAGACTATTTAAGCTTAATAGGTATGGCAAGGTAAAAATAAGTGGAGCTGCAGCAAGCGACTAGCATATATGGTGGCTAACTTATTCGCAAAAGAGAGCGAGAAGAGGAGGCAAAGCGCGAGCGAGAAACTAGAGAACAACCTGCGCAAACATTACTCCAACACCGTGTCCACTTCCCGGACTCCGCCGAGAAAAGGCCATCACGGTAACACACTTAGTTGATTCATTTTAATTAAATTAAGGTTCAAGTTATCAACAACCGGACATTAACAAATTCCCATCTGCCCATAACCGCGGGCACGGCTTTCGAAAGTTCAAATCCCTGCAGGGGAGTCCCAACTTAGCCCATGACAAGCTCTCACGGTCAACGAAGGAATAGACCTCCTCCCAAGACGTTCCGATCAGACTCGGTACCTCGGTTCTTCAAGACACTTCGACAGGTTAAAACAAGACCAGCAACACCGCCCGAATGTGCCGACAAATCCCGATAGGAGCTGCACATATCTCGTTCTCAGGGCACACTCAGATAGGTCAAGCTACGAGTAAAACCAACCCTCGAGTTTCCCTGAGGTGGCCCCGTAGGCTGCCTGGTTTGGACCAACACTCAAAGGAGCACTGGCCCGGGGGGGTTTAAAATAAGATGACCCTCGGGCTCCGGAAACCCAAGGGAAAAAGATGCTAGGTGGCAAATGGTAAAACCAAGGTTGGGCATTACTGGAAAAGCTTTAATCAAGGCGAACTATCAAGGGGTTCCCATTATAACCCAACCACGTAAGGGACGCAAAATCCGGGAACATAACACCGATATGACGGAAACTAGGGCGGCAAGAGTGGAACAAAACACTAGGCGAGAGGCCGAGCCTTCCACCCTTTACCAAGTATATAGATGCATTAAGATAACAAGATAATATAATGATATCCCAACAAGTAAATAAATGTACCAAGAAGGAACGGTCTCCAATCTTCACCTGCAACTAGCAACGCTATAAGAGAGGCTGAGCAAAGCGGTAACATAGCCAATCAACAGTTTGCTAGGACATGGTGGGTTAGAGGTTTTGACATGGCAATTTGGGAGGCTTGAAAGCAAGTGGTAGGCATCGTAGCATTGGCATAGCAAAAGAGCGAGCAATCTAGCAAAGCAAAGATAGTAGTGATTTCGAGGGTATGATCATCTTGCCTGCACAGTTGTCAGAGTTGACTGGATCCTCGAAAGCAAACTCAACAGGCTCCTCGTTAGCGAACTCATCTCCTGGCTCTACCCAAACAAGACAAACAAGCAACAAGGACACAATCAACCACGTGCAAGGATCAAACAAGATGATGCAAGGATGGTATGCTATGCGGGATGCGATGCGGGATGCATATGCAAGAGGTGACAGGGAATGCATGAACCTGGCCTCAACTTGGGAATCCAAGTGAGCCACTGGAAAGATGAGATGAAATTGCTTGAAAACGATATAAAGAACACCGGAATCGGAGTTACGGTTTGGAAATGGCAAGCGATTCAAATATGACACCAGTCTGCGATTTACAGCAAGTAGCCATATAAATGCAACAAGATGAACATGCTACAGCACTCAAACATGGCAACAAAATACGTGGCAGGGATGCATTCATGATTCTTAACAAAAGTCTAGCACTGAGCTACGGCCAATTCATCCATTAACAGGCTCAAACAAGCATGGCAAAAATGCATATGGCAAACAGATTTCAGACTTAGTGAAATTAACACTTGTCTGGAATCTCAGATCAGATAGCACTCTTCGGAGCAACAAAATTACATGCTACAGGACCTGAACATGGCAAAGTAAAGCATGGCATGGAGCTACTCAAAGATCTTAACAAAAGTCCCTTAGTGACCTTGAGCCAAAAGGGATCAGAAAATACAATTGCAAGCATGTGAACATGGCAAAAACATAATCAGATCACAGACTTAGTGAAAACTGGCACATGCTGAAAACAGATATCAAGTAGGCATGTTTTCGAGCTCGATGCACTCACTACAGAGCAAGTCATGACAAACTAAGCATACACCCATCAAGAATACACAAAATGCAAGCTAGACATGGCAAGAACAATATCATAGCATGCACGGGTCAACTACAACATCATCGGCAAAATGGCTAACAAGTAGACAATCTGCCCAGATTCACAAAGTAGCAAAAGTAGAGCTCGGTTGACTCAAGCTAGGGTGCTCCATAATTGCAAACAAAGACATGGATGGATATAGCACTACAATATTAACAAAACATCCTTACTGACCATCCTCAAAAGAGGCACGGATCACTAGGAAACAACATGAACATATGGCAACATGAGATAAACAGCTCAAGGACTTAGTGGAATTGCTAAGTCCCTGAAATCAGAATTACCAAGTGCCTCACTTTGCAAGCTTGTGCTAGTCACCACACACATCACAAAAATACATGGGTTGCACCTCTAGAAAGATGGAAAAACCCTTAACAAAACATATGTAGAACTCATGGGCATATCATGCACACAATAATCATGGCAAAAATGACAAATATCTAAATGGAGCAGCAAATCTGACAATTATCTCAAGTAGCCCTCTTCTAACAGCATTTAGGGCATCAAGATGAACTCAAATGAAAATGATGCAATGGAATGAAATGATGTACTCTCTAAGATGAACATTTTGATATGCTACACGCCCAAAACGGAGCTACGGATGCGGGGTTATGATGCGATGAAGAAGGGAAAATGTTATGAAGAAAAATGACTTAGAGAAGAAAACAACCCCTCCGCGGAAAAAGTCAACTCCGGCGGGTCGAGGCTGGATCCGTCGTCTCCGGCGACGGCGAGGCCCGAACGCGGCGAGGAAGGCCGGGGAGCGGTCGGACTCCGGCGGGGGCGGCCGGATCTGGCTCCGGGAGGCGTGGCAGAGGCGGAGGCAGCCGAATCTGAGGCGGCGGTGGCGCGGTAGGACGGCGGTGACCGGAGCGAGGCGGCGGCGTCCTGCGGGTCGATGGCGACCAGCGCGGCGGCGGGGCGGCACCAGCGAAGGTGGCGGGGCGACGCTGGAGGGCAGGCGGCGAAACGGCTTCGGGCCGCGGGGCCGGGGACGGGCCCGAGCGGGCCTGGCGGCGCGGGGCGATGATGTGGTCACGGGGGCGCCACGTGGCAGCTCCCGGTTGGGGCGGCGGCGATGTCCGGCCCGGACGGACGTGTCCGGCCGGCGCAGAGACGATTTTTAGGGTTTTGGACGAGGGGGATCCGGATTTTTCGAGGAGGACCTATTTATAGGCATAGAGTCCAAATGAGGTGCGGTTTTTTCTAGGAGAGTCCAAATGAGGTGCGGTTTTCGGCCACGCGATCGTGATCGAATGCTCTAGATGATGGAGATGGTTTTGGTGAGTTTTGGGCCAACTTGGAGGGGTGTTGGGCTGCAACACACACGAGGCCTTTTCGGTCCCTCGGTTAACCGTTGGAGTATCAAACGAAGTCCAAATGATACGAAACTTGACAGGCGGTCTATCGGTAGTAAACCAAGGCCGCATGGCAAGTCTCGGTCCAATCCGGAAATGTTTAAACCCCACACACGAAAGAAAGGTAGAAATGACCACCGGAGGAGAACGAAGCGCCGGAATGCAAAACGGACAACGGGGAAAATGCTCGAATGTATGAGATGAACACATATGCAAATGCAATGCACATGATGACATGATATGAGATGCATGATAACGATAACAACACACAGAGACAAAAACCCGAACTCGAGAAAATAAAATAACTTAAACGCCGGAAACAGCAAGAGTTGGAGTACAAATTGGGAAAGTTACATCCGGGGTGTTACAGCTGATTCTGACAATACCAAGGATCCCGTGTCTGATGAGGAGAAAACAGCGAAGGGAAAGAAGAATGGCAACAACAAGGGTCACCAGCATAACCCGGCAAATCAAGGAGGTAATAAATGTAAGGCTGACGAATTTGTGGCTAATACCAATGCACAGGGCAACAGTCAACGACACAAGGGTAGGCAACCCCCTCGGTCAGGCGGGTAAGGTCCCACCCTCGAGCAACTATTGAACGAACCTTGCCCAAGACATGGCACCCGGGAGAAGCCAGCAACACATCTATGCAAGGACTGTATGATCATGAAGGCATTTAAAAATTCAAACATGTTTGATGGAGGTCACGGGCCTGGCGGCGGTTCTGGCGGAGGCGGCTTTCATGGCCCGGGCGCCGGTTCAGGTGGAGGTGGTTTTCACGGTCCAGGCCATACAGGTAAGCAGGGAAGTTACAATCAACAACCCGGCCAAGGCAATCAGCAACAACAGTCCGGATATCAGAGCAATCCAAAATAGTTGAATAGTGGGCAGTACCATGTATTTACCACTAGTTTATGCAAGAGGGACTAGAAGCTTCATAAGAGGGCTGTCAATGCGGTTGAGCCGGCGATACCGCGTTATTTGAGGTGGTCTGAATAGCCTATTGTGTGGAGCAGAGAAGATCATCCTCCCCGGGTTGACAATCCGGTTCACTTAGCCTTGGTAGTAGCTCCTCAGGTTGGTGGATATAAATTCACTAAAGTGCTCATGGATGGAGGTAGTAGCATCAACATCCTCTACTATGAGACGTTCCATCGGATGGGGTTGACTGATAAGAGTCTTAAGCAATCCAACATTATTTTTCACGATGTTGTACCTAGCAAATCAGCATACCCAGTTGGTAAGATTGAGCTGGAAGTAGCTTTTGGGGATGAATATGATTCCAGGGAGGAGAAGTTGACTTTTGAGGTGGTTAAGATCAAAAGTCCATATCATGCTCTGTTTGGACGACCGGCTTACGCCAAGTTCATGGCTCGGCCGTGTTATGTATATCTACAGCTGAAGATGCCGGGTTATAAGGGCACCATTACAGTGCATGGAAGCCGGAAGATAGCCCTGGAGTGTGAAGAAGGAGATGCTGCGTATGCTGAGTCTGTTTGTGCAACAAAGGAGTTAAAGTTTTATAAAGATAATGTTGACCCGGCAGACATGACATCGTTAAAGAAGCCGACAACGGAGCATGAGCCAGTGTTGAAATTCAAATCAGCCGATGACACCAAGACGGTTGACTTTGTGCCTGGCGACTCATCCAAGCAGTTCAGCATCAGTGCCAACTTGGATCCAAAATAGGAAAGCGCTCCCATTGAGTTCATCCGTGAGAACCGGGACATATTTGCATGGAAACCTTCTGACATGCAGGGTGTCTCGAGAGAACTCGCTGAGCACACTCCCAACATCGATCCAAAGTTTAAGCCAGTCAAACAGTTTCTCCGGTGGTTTAACGAGGAAAGGCGCAAGGCCATTGGAGAAGAGGTAGCCCGGCTCTTGGCGGCCGGGTTCATTGTGGAAGTTTTTCACCTAGAGTGGTTGGCCAACCCGGTGCTTGTACTCAAGAAAAACGGCACCTTGCGTATGTGTGTGGATTACACCGATTTAAACAAAGATTGTCCAGCTGACCCTTTTGCTCTCCCTCGTATTGATCAGATCATTGATCCCACGGCGGGTTGCGCGCGTTTGAGTTTTCTGGATGCTTATTCAGGTTATCATCAGATCAAGATGGCAGTAAAGGACCAAGAGAAGACAGCCTTCATCACCCCATCTGGAGCCTTCTGCTATGTGGCTATGCCCTTTGGGCTTAAGAGTGCCCAGGTGACTTATCAACGGTGTATGCAGAATTTCCTTCACAATCAGATTGGACGTAATGTTCATGCTTATGTGGATGATATAGTGGTGAAGTCCAGAAAGGAGGAAACCTTAGTAACATATCTGAAGGAGACCTTTGATAACCTCCGGGTCTACAAGATGATGCTTAACCCGGCTAAGTGTGTTTTTGGAGTCCCCGCTAGCAAACTCTTGGGGTTTTTTGGTATCTAATAGAGGTGTTGAAGCTAACCCGAAGAAAATTAAGGCAATCACTTCCCTGGATAAATCGGTGTGTATCAATGACGTTCAACGGCTGGCGGGTCGCGTCGCTGCTTTGAGCCGGTTCATAAGCCGGTTAGGGAAGAAGGCACTGCCTTTGTATCAGATGATGAAAAAGACAGATGATTTTGTTTGGAGTGATGCTGCAAACTCTGCCTTTGAGGATCTGAAGAAACAACTTGCTGAGCCACCGGTTCTTGCTGCTCCGGTTGAGAAAGAGCCTCTATTATTATATGTAGCCACTAACTCACGAGTTGTTAGTGTGGCGATTGTGGTGGAATGCAAGGAGGCTGGCAGGGAACATCCGGTCCAATGGCCGGTTTACTACATCAGTGAGGTGTTGATTGAGTCTAAACAAAGATATCCACATTGGCAGAAACTCGTATATGGGGTGTTCATGGCAAGACGGAAGCTCAAATATTAGTTTCAAGGTCACCCAATCACGGTGGTTAGCTCTGCTCCGTTGGGAGACATCATTCAAAATAGAGAAGCCACTGGACGAGTCGCCAAGTGGGCCATTGAACTTGGGTCTCATGGGTTGAAATATGTACCACATACTGCGATCAAATCTCAAGCGCTGGTTGACTTTATTAATGATTGGACAGAACTACATATGCCAAAAGAGAAACCAGACAACACGTATTGGACGATTCACTTTGATGGGTCCAGGCAATTGGAGGGCTCGGGGGCTGGAGTTGTTTTTACTTCCCCTCGACATGATAAGTTTTGTTATGTGCTACGACTGATGTTTCCTTGTACTAACAACGCAGCAGAGTATGAAGCCTTGCTCCATGGTATTCGAATGGCCAAAGAGATGAGCCTGAGCCGGGTCCGGTGTCTTGGCGATTCAGATTTGGTGGCTCAACAGGTGTCAGGCAAGTGGGATTCCAAGGACCCTCTCATGGCGGCTTATTGTCGTGAAGTCGATGTTGTTGCAGGACATTTTAAAGGTTATTAGGTGGAACACATTGACCGTAGGAAGAACGAAGCGGCCGATGCTCTAAGCCGGCTGGGGTCTCAGCATAAGACGGTGCCACCTAACACCTTTTTGGATGTTTTGCATAACCCATCTGTTAAGTTACCTACAGAGGAAGATTTGGCCGCTCCTGACCCGGAGGCACAGTTGGTGGCGGCTCTTCATGTCATCCCAGATTGGACAGTACCGTTTTTGGCTTACATGACCCGGGGCGAGTTGCCATAGGATGAGACCCTGGCCCGACAGATAACCCGGCGGTCCAAGTCAATGACGATTTCTGATGGAGAGTTATACCATCGCAGCGTCTCTAGAGCGTTTCAGCGGTGTGTTTCTCCTGAAGAAGGCCAAGAGATACTTCCTGAAATCCATGAAGGGAATTGTGGTCATCACGCCGGGTCAAAGTCTCTTGTGGCCAAAGCTTTTCGTCACAGTTTTTATTGGTTGACGGATCATGCTGATGCAGAGGATCTGGTCAGTAGGTGTGATGGATGTCAAAAATTTGCACGGCGAGCACATGTACCGGCTCAAGAGTTGCGGGTGATTCCAATCACCTGGCCGTTTGCAGTCTGGGGGCTTGAGATGGTTGGACCTTTCAAAAGGTCTAAGGATAAAAAGACACATCTTTTAGTAGCAGTTGACAAATTCACAAAGTGTGTTGAGGCGGAGCCAGTGAGTAAGTGTGATGCAGCCACAGTGGTTCAGTTCATGAAAAAGGTGATCTTTCGCTTTGGTTTTCCACACAGCATTATCACTGACAATGACACTAATGTATCCCAAGGGGCTATGGAGGAATTCTGTCAATGTGAGCATATCCGGCTTGATGTTTCTTCTGTAGCTCACCCTCAATCTAATGGGCAGGCTGAGGGAGCAAATCAAGAAATCTTAAAAGGTCTCAAACCCCGGCTCATGGTTCCCTTACAATGGACGCCGGGTTGTTGGGTAGAGGAGTTACCCTTGGTATTGTGGAGTATTAACACCACCCCTAACAGATCTACGGGTTATAAACCCTTCTTCAAGGTTTATGAAGCGGAAGCAGTGCTGCCTAGTGACATCCGTCATGACTCGCCTCGTGTGGCGGCTTATGTTGAAGCTAGTAACGAACAAGCCAGACAGGATGCGCTTGACTTATTAGATGAGGAAAGAGACTTAGCAGCAGCTCGATCAACAATTTATCAAGAGGACCTGCGCCGCTATCACAGCCCCCGGGTTAACTCCAGGAATTTTCAAGAAGGTGACTTGGTGCTCCGGCTCATCCAGGATCTGTCAGATGCACACAAGCTATCCCCACCTTGGGAAGGACCCTTTGTGGTCAGCAAAAACTTAAACAACGGGTCATATTACCTCATTGTCGTTCAAGAGCACAAAGACTCATGTAAGTCGGAGGAGGAGACCCGCCGGTCGTGGAACATTGCTCAACTTCGGCCATACTACACCTGAGCCATCGGCTCTCACTACAAAAAAACACTTCCGTGATGATACGTGTTTGTCACAGTAGGTCCCGTTTTCTGTCATGCATGTACATCCATGACAAATTTATGACAGAATCAAGATAGTCATACCTGTGCTGTCGTAGAAGTGTTCCATGACATTACCAAAATTATCATCAGGGAAGTGTCCACTTCCATGACGATAAATCGCGCGTCATGGAAGTGCTTTCGTCAAGGGTGACCGACATGTGGCATCCACCGTAACGGAACGCCGTTAAGCTATCGGGTCGGGTTTTGGATCCGATAACCCGTTAACAGCCCCGACCAATGGGGATTTTCCACGTGTAAAATCATCATTGGCTGGAGGAAACACGTGTCGGCTCATCGCTGGGACAGATGTCATCCACTCATTAGACAGAAGGCGCCTATGATACGTCGACACGTGGCACGGCCCAACAGAGGCCCATTCATGTGAAAAGGCCGACCCGTTTGACTTGGTAAAAAGGTGGCGGGCCGGCCCATGGAAAGCCTGTTAACGGCCTATTCGCATATAGCCCATTTACAGCCCGCTAACCCAAGGCCTGTTACGCCCTATTCGAATTAGGCCCAGTAGCGTCATCTGGGCCATCCAATATGATTCCAGCTCGTTTTCACTTCTGGCCCATGACGTCCTTCGGCCCATATGAGGCCCTATGTAACTCTTGGCCTATTAACGACCCGTGGTGAAACTGGCACGTAATGAACAGTGTATCACTTTACACCCATTAACGGCCCGTGGTGAAACTGGCCCGTAAAGAACAGTGTATCACTTTATACCCATTAACGGCCCGTTATTCCGTTGGGCCGTTTCAAGCCCATGTTATCTTTCGGCCTTCTCAGAGCCCATTTATTCTTGGGCTATTTTCCAGCATTCTTTTACTTATGGCCCGTTACTGTCATTTTCTGCTTGTGGGCCAAACTCAGCCTGCGGTTACAGTCGGCCCGTTTGTGGTCCGTTAATACGTTGGGCCGTTTTCATAGCGTCATCAAATACGGCCTATTAACGATGGCCCGTTATGGTCGGCCCATGAACAGACGATTCCAACTCTATCCCGTTTACGGCCAGAATGCGGTCTGTTTGGCCCATGTTTGGCCAATCGATCATACGACCCGTATAAGGCCCATTGATGATACGGCCCGTAGAAGGCCCATTGTTTCTACGACCCGTAGAAGGCCCATTGTTTCTACGGCCCGTAGAAGGCCCACTGTTTCTACGGCCCATAGAAGGCCCACTGTTTATACGGCCCGTAGAAGGCCCACTATTTCTACGGCCCATAGGAGGCCCAGTGTCACTACAGTAAATATTAGCCCATGGTTATTGTGGCCTAGTTTTAAAAAATAGGTTATTGCAGCCACTAGCAAACCACAGAAAAAGAACTGCACTAACTACAAGCAAACAAATAAACAAGACAACAAGGAAATAAATAAGCAAGCAACTTACACTAGGCTATCACGGCTATTACACATATTACATCCACTGGGCATTTAAAGTTACATATCACGGTTACTACCAGTGCAAATATAGGGAACACAGCAGCATATAAACGCCGCAGCAAAACAAGCCCAGAACTGAAACCACTTTAGAAGAGCTCAAGAAACAATATCTTGGGTACCCATAATGCTGGCAAGATGCTTAGCAAGCTTATTAACTTTCTCTTGTTTGGCTCTTAAGTCCTCCAGCACTTGCTGTTGCACCAGAAAGTATGCATCTGAATTATGCAGGGACTTCCTCAGTCCTTCGGCTTCCTGTCGCATAACATCTGATCGATGTCTTTCAACTTGAAGTTGAGACTCAAGAAGCTGAACTAATTCAGGCAACAAGTTCGAAGAGCTGGTGCCAGCAGTGGTAGTAACTCGAACACTACATCAAGACAGGACTTTGGGGTTGTCTCAGTGTCTTCAATATAGTTTTTATCAGCTTTCTTGGAGACCAACAGGGATGTCTCACTATCTTGAACCTTATCTGCATTACTTCCTTTACCATTGCATAACAGGGTACTCTTCTCCAATATTTTATCCGCGTTCTAAAAGAGAAACAAACAAACACATCTCAGGTTTACAATGTAGTATATGAAGCTCATTTTGGTAAACCAGTTCAGTAGTAAGGTGGACAGGATAAAAGCATGAAACAAACATATATCTATGTAGTATGGTCACTGTATGGTCTATATCATTCTAGTTTATGTTGCCAAATCAAGATAGATACAGTTCGAATCATATCTATTTAAGACAAAGCAGCATAGACAGAATATAAGTGTGGGAAACTACACAGCAATAACAACACTTGTAATGTGCATGGCATGAGAACATAACTGTTTATTCAATTAAAACTGAAATCAACATAGAGCAAGTTACAACAGCAAACAGCCAAACACGTTGAAGAAATAGGTTTAAAACATACCTGTTGCGCCATTGGAGTTTCAATTGCATCCTTCAAATTTGAAATTAGTTGGTATCAGTAAATACAGTGATGCAAGAGCAAAGTAGTATGAACCATAGCTACGGAACCTGACCTAAGAACAATTCTTCTTTTGCTTTAAGTGTTGACTTCAGGTTCAGAGTGGTGGTCCTCATGATTTGGGCACTGCGGTTGCCTTACTAACTGCTCGTGTTTGGGTGCTCTGTGGTGGAGATGGTGTTGTGTCAACGGGAACTGGGTGTCTATCTGCTGGGGTTGGGATTAGAAGGGGTGTAGCTAGTTCTCTGTCCAACTGGGTAGGGGTACAATCTGCATGAGTGTGGGTTATGTGTGGTGGGGCTGGTTCTTGGGCAAGTACAATTGTGGTTCTATCTGCATCGACAGGTAGCACGATCTTTTCTGAAGACCGTGTTTTTACTCCCACAGATACTGCCATCACTCCCTCCAATTGAAATGGCTGATAAACAAGAAAAGTAATTGAATGTACATACATTGTAAGATAGACATGTGCAATGGATAGTAGGGAAGAAAACAGGGCATGAAATAATTCACATTTATGTTGTCTGAGCAAACAGAATAGCAGGACATAATTTCACATATATGATGGCTAATTAAACAGGATAGCATGACACAATTTCAGATGTATGATGGCTAACTAAACAGGATAGAATGACATACTTCAAAATATGATGACTATGTAAACAGGATGACATGATATAACTATACGATGTGTCTATTAAAGTGGTTGGCATGCCATAAGTCACAAACATGTCGTCGATGGAAACATGATGGCATGATATAATTCACGGATAGAATGACATAATTTAAAATATGATGACTATGTAAACAGGATGAGATGATATAACTATATTATGTCTTTAGAAAATGGGTTGGCATGCCATAATTCAGATACATGTTGTCTGTGTAAACATCATGGCATGACATAATTCAAATATATGATTTATATACTAAGGAAGTGAGCAGAGGGCAATCGCATACATGATGTGTCAACTAAGGAGATGGCATTCAATATTGTGTATATGATGTAAAAACTAAGCATGGCAATACAACATATGCATTATATGAGTAATATAACCCTGCCAAGTTTGAGCATACACCTTAGGGGGATAATAGGACTGGTCATCTGCCTCTGAATCCTCCTCTGAAGAGCTATCTGTAACCAGCAAGATATCTGCTTCAGCATGTAGCATTGTCTGCTCTGAAGACCTTGTTTTCACTCCAGATTTCTCCATCACCAATTCAAATGGCTAATGCACAGGAAGAGCAGTTGAATATACAAACATTGTTGACAAAATCAATGAGAAGTACAAAAAAAGGACAGCATGATATAATTCACATATATGACGCTTGCCTAAACAACATGGCATTGCATAATTCACATACATAGTGCCTTGCAACAAGATAACATTGCATAATTCACATATATAATGTCTTGCAACAAGATGGCATTGCATAATTCACATATATGGTAATTAGACACTAAACATGTGGCATTCACACAAAGCATGTCTAAACTAAGCAAATGACATAGCAATGCAAGATACCATACGCACGCTATGAGCAACATAACCCTGCCAAGTTAGGGCATGCACCTCGGGGGGGGGGGGGAATATGACTGGTCATCTGTCTCTGAATCCTCCTCTGAGGAGCTATCGGTAACCAGCAAGACATGCGCTTCGTCAGATAGCATTGTATGCTCTGAAGACCTTGTTTCCACTCCAGATTTTTCCATGACCGTGCCGAATGGCTGATGCACAGGAAGAGTAATTGAATGTACTAAAATTGTTGACAAATTTAACACGTAATAAAAAAATGATGGCATGATATAATTCACATATAAGATGACTGGCTAACCAGGGTGGCATTGCAAAATTCACATATATGATGCCTGGCTAGACAAGATGGCATTGCATGATTCACATATACGATAACGAAACTAAACAGATGGCATTGACACAAAGCATGTTTAAACTAAGCAGATGACATCTTTAATGTACAAAGTAAGCAATGCAAGGCACCATATGCATGATATTACCAACATCAGCATGCCAAGTTAGAGTGAAGACCTCATGGGGTAAATAGGAGTGGTCTTCTCCTTCTGAATCCCCCTCAGAACAGTTATCTTCCTCTTGATTACGATCCGAAATGGGTGGAGGAGGGCTGCCTTTGCGCCCACCATGGAACGACGTCTGCATGAAATTTTATTACCACGCAAGGCTCGTCTCTTTTGCTCTACATGATCAGTTCCATTGTGTACAATAGCTGGCATGCATAGGAATAAAACATAGTGAGATTATGTAAGGAGTGCATGCACAAATCCAGAGTGATGGTAGCAAACTGTGGATAGACCCAAAACCAATGATAGCAGGCAGATAAATAGCTTTAGTTAAAAAATACAAATAATGGCTCCTTTAATGTTTGTTTGCACCCAACATGAAACTCATAGTAGACACCGGAGATTAACCAGATAGTAGATAGATAGTACTGATTGCTGCCCCAATATGTACCCCACAACCATTTAAAAACTCAAGTTTCAGCATTAGTTTGGACCTGACTTGGAGTCTAATAGGTGAACACGATGATAATGTAGCACGTCATCATATTAAGCGACGCATAACGTAAGCAGACACAGAAGAGTGCGACCTCTCTTGCGGACCCGTGTATCCTCAAGGTCATCTGCTCAGTTGATGATGGTAATGCAGTTGCTGTGGCTTCTGGCGGCGGGGAAGAAGATCTGAGGCGGCGAAAGACGGTCTGGAGAGCGGATCCCTGCTATGGTGAACCCTTTCGTCGTTGGAGCAGCTGAGATGGGGTGGAACACAGTGCCGCAGGAGCAGGACAAACCACACAAGGTTTTCTTTGACACATATCTGTAACAGAAGTAATTGAGTAAGGGCTTGTTTGAATTTGAGGATTCTAACAATGCAGGGATAGGAAATAGACAGGAATAGGATAGGAATGCACGTGCAAACCAGAGAATTTAAAAACACAGGATTTCTGCCAATCTGGGTGTTTGATTCACAACAATTGGAAGATCACAGGATGCAAAAAAGCATGGTGAGATTAAGTCAAACCACAAGAAAATGTACGGTTATAGTGCTATTATGCTACTATCTCTTAGTCTTGTGCTTGATGAATAGGAATATGAAAAGGAGGAGAAGTGGAAATTAGAATTCCTACGGTTTTTCTTTCAAGGAGACACTAAAGGAACAAATCCTACAGTTTTCCTTTGCTCCATTCCTTTGCACCAAATTCATGAAAAGTAGTACCATAGGAAACTTTCCAATTCCGATGTTTTTCATTCACTTTTCCTTTCAAGCACTGGCGGTTCTAGTAGGCAGGCTTGAGCAAGGAAAATCCTACACTAAAAAAATGTTTTTGTGCTAATTCTATTACTTTGGACCCAGGCCACTGCCATACTAGCTCAACTCCCAGGCCCATCGACAAATGCATAGCTCAAACACGCAGAGATAAATAATGATGGCATTCTAAAGAGTCCATCACGGATAGCTAAGTTGCCTGGTACCTCACTGCTTGTCATATAGTAGGATACAATAATCGTATTTCCTGTTACTACGAGTGCTCATTTGACAATATATATAACATGTAGAGTAAAAAAGAGATGCAACAAGTGTACAACCTCTTTGGCGAAGCCATGTCGATCTCAGCGTGATTGGGTTGGCCGGTGAGGATGCTCTGGCTGACTTGGCTGTCGGAGGAGGGGAAGAAGATCTTAGGCGTCTGGAGATGGAGCCCGAGGTACTGCTCCGCTGTGATCGAGGGTTTCGTCGTTGGAGCAGCTCTGGTGAGTTGTACGACACCGAGGCTGAAGCAGGACAAGAGAGACAACGAACAATGTTAACCTGAGTGAAATTCTAATAGCATCTCCAATACATGACGTAAAATACATAACCACAAAGTGCTAGATGTAAAATACATCAGCCGCTCATCTTTGAACTTAACTATCGAAACTGAATTTAACTATCAAAACTGAACTTAACTGTCGAAACTGAACTTAACTGTCGAAACTGAATTTTGCTGTCGAAACTGAACACACTAGCAAGGTGAGGCTACACGTCGGTCGACTGACTTTTTCAACTCTGGTCAGTCGATTTTGCAGCCGTTGGATACGAAATCAAGGGTCTGTGGTTCATCTTCAACCTCCACCCCCTGAGCCGCCAACCACCACCAGCCAAACAGCAGCCCCCCGCTGCCTGCGGCCAGCGGTGCGCCGCCCCGCCCGCCCCGTAAACACTCCTCACCGCCGGTCCGCCGCCGCCTCGGCCATCCCTCTAGGCCCCCCATGCCAAGCTTTTTCTCCGGCGATCCCCACGCCACCGCCACGCCAACGCCCCGCCACCGCCGGCGACCACCGCCCCCATCCTGAACCCTAAGATAAATAATGGGGTACCTCTCCGGCGAGCCCCCCTCCCCGCTGCGGCTGGTTCTTCCTTCACCCCGACGAGCCCCCCACCCCCTGAAAATCGACTGACCCAAAAGTCGATTCAGTCGACTGAAGTGTAGCTAAATCGGAGCAGCATCGCAAGCAAGAGCAAGAGCGAGAGCAGCAGCGCGAGCAAGAGCAATAGCAAGAGCAGACCAGGCAGGGGACCGAGAGCTAAAGCAGAAGCAGCTCCTACTGATGTGGACGTCGCCACCGAGGGAGCGACGCCATGGAAGACGTGGCCGGCGGCGCCGCCGTGGATGGAGCCGCGCCGTGTCGGCTCGGGACCGAGCACCGGCAGCACCGTGAGATCGAATCAAGAAGAAAATGCGGTGATTAGTGTACAACCTCTTTGGTGGCGCCGATTAGGCTGCAGCTTCATCCGAGGAAACGGTGATGATGATGCTCTTCCGGTGGTGCAGGTGAAGACGGCGGTGTGGGAATGGAGGTGGCGCGAAATACGAGGGGAACGTCGGGGCAGCTCCTTGGAGGTGGAGGACGGGGTGGCTGAACCGGCGGGACGATGAGATCAACGACGGATCCTCATCTGGTACGGTGGATGAGGGACGTCGAGGTGTTGCTGTGGACGACGTCGTCGGGGAAGAGGCTCCGGCTGGGTGGCGGACGGAACAGGGTGTGGGGTTTCGTCGCGGGTTTTCGTGGCCTCGGTGTACGAATGGGTGGGCGGATGGGATGGCAGTGGGGAACCATGGCTTAGAGACGCGCTTGTCCAAAATATGGGGTAAGTTACGAAAGTACCCCCACCGATTTGAGGCAGTTCTTTCGATTCAGGGGTACCATGGGCCTTTCGCGTGTCGGGATTTCACAGGAGGTGGGAGTTTTTGCGCGCCTTGTAATTTCGGAATAGCAAGGCGCGGGTTGAGATGGAGGGAGTTATCGGAGCAAAACGAGACAAAGATATATCTTAAATATTTCGAGATAACAAGGCGCGGGTTGAAGAGGCGGGAGTTTCGTAGCACGATAGACAGAGACACTAGCTTGAATTTTCAGCATAACAAGGCGCGGCTTGAAATTTCGGAAGAACAAGCTTAACATGTACCCCAAAAAAAGACAATTTGCACCTCAACACGCAGAACACACACACAAACACCATTTAGACTAGAGCAAGGTACACGTGCATTGCACGCATGAGATTTGGCTACCAAATTATGAATAAATACCACATTATAGCATGCAAGCTTTGAGTCATATATGCATGATGTAGATGTTCGTTTAATTCTTATAGTTCATTTCATTCAAAATCATTTAGTTTTTATAAGAAAGCTAATCTATTTTAAGATTCATGGAATTGTGCATCGTAAGACATAAAGTAAAAACAAATAATGGCAAATCATGTAGAAAAACATTTGGGCAATTCTGATACCGAAGATTCTAGAACAAATAAGAAGTGCTTGTGTTTTGATGTTTGTGCATTATGCTTAAGTTCAACCATGGAGTCTTCTAGATTATACATGTGGCGAAATCTGGTGGAATCTAGATGATATCCAATGGCCAGTAGTGCTCAAATTTGCCATCTTTGGACCGTCGGATTCGCCTCATCCAACGACCATCTTTAAAAGTTAAAGTTACCCGCACACAATATTAAAAAATATAAAAAATAATATATATAGGGGTATAGATATAGATATGTGATGCGAAAGCCGCCCATCATCTCCAATTAGAATAGTGTGTCCATGCACGGATGCGACGTGGCCAAATGATGTCTCCCATCGGTATCTCAAATTCAAATCAGTCTGACCTTGTTCAATGTGTATACATTACAACATGCTCGTTTCCAAACCACACCGTGCAGATCTCCGTTATATTCATGCATGCATGGGTTTCAAACATCAGGATCTCTTATTCAAATATTTGAATTCAACTTTACATTGATTATGACCTCACCTATTCTTCTACACCCACACAGTAGTCTTATCTTTATAATTGTACCACTAACTTTCTCTCGTGCATGCATGCATACACACTACCAGTCGGCATTATCCATCGCACGCATGCAATGTTTTTCTTCAGGTCGGTCTCCCATGAAGGCACACACCCACACACATCCCCCTCTCCATCATATCAGGAATTCTTTATCTCTCACGCGTGCATGCGCAACGATTGATGTTCCTCTATGTATGTGTGTATATAGCTAGGTATTTCATAGTTTTCCACACAAACCGATCAATCGATATATCCAGTGAGGTCTCACCCTCTTTTCCACGTCCACACCGATCAATCTATACCTCTCTATATAGGATTAACATATATAGCTAATACACCCACATTAATTATATATCCAACGTCCCCCTCTCATCATCAATGCCTTCCGCTTCATCTCTCAGATGCATGCACAATGGCGAAGACAGGGGGCAGTAAGGGCCCTGCCCCCTCCCCCCTAACATCACTATATATCGAGGCTAATAAGAATGTGATCATTAGACAATTGCTGCTAAAAATGGTTTAAGTTCATGAATTGACCCTCCTCGTAAAGGATTAGCAATGCTTGGCCCCCTAGCTCATTTATTTTTCATGGCTCCGCCACTGCGTGCAACAGCACACGTGTTCGCCCCCTCTCTCTAAATATCGATCTCCCACTTGTGCATTCCTTCATAGTCTCCCTCCACTCGGCCCCTCGCACCATCTTCTAGCCCCCACCAGATTTTCCCACATGTACAATCTAGCAGACTCCATGGTTGAACTTAAGCATAATGCACAAACCTCAAAACAACAGTGGTTCTCTTTTGTTCTAGAATATTCCGTATCATAATTTCCCAAACTTTTTTTCTAGTTGAATTGCCATTATTTGTTTTTACTTTATGCTTTACAACACACAATTCCATGAATCATAAAATAGATTAAGGGCTTCTTTGATTCAAAGGATTCTCAAAGGAATTTTGGAGGATTCTAATCATTAGGAATTTTTCCTATTTTGGTTGTTTGATTCGTAGGATTGTAAACCATAGGAATTTTTCCATATGATTCATTTGCACTATATTTCATAGGAAACATCCCATCCACTCAAACCTCTTTGAAAGAATTCTGCGTTTTTTCTATGCACAATCAAACACTCATACAATCCTGTAGGATTCCAGACGACATTCCACTATAATCCCATGTTTTTCCTATTCCCGTGTTCTTAGATTTTTTTATAAAAACTAATTGATTTTGAATGAGATGAACTATAAGAATTAAACGAACGGCTACATCAGGCATATATGACTCAGAGCTTACATGCTATAGTGTGGTATTTATTCATAATTTGGTTGCAAAATCTGATGCGTGCAATGCGCGTGTACCTTACTAGTACTTCAAGTATGTGAAAAACACGTAAATTAGAATACCAATGGCACGCTACACAGTGTCTCTCTTATAGTTCATGAAGCCACGTGGCACATGTGGAGGCGTTGTCACGACCTCCTTGCGTGGATTGATCACAGTGACGTGCTGCTGGTTCCAGAAGAATGTACTCGTCCTTCCTGAGCCATACTGGCGGTACATGCATGAAGCGAAGATGTGCACGCACGCCACGCACGCACTCATTCCCTCACACACACATGAGAGTACACGAGCGGACGTAATTTTGTACCAAGATCCACCCCATGTGATAATTTGACGCGTGTAAAGTCATTCACTTCATTGATGGTCAATTAATACAGCGCATGCAAATTGAGTGGACGTGAGGGCGGAAGAAAGACATTATTACTCCACTGCGCGCATGCGAGTAGTTAAATCGTGGGTTGCTAGTAGTACTTCCATTGGTCTCCTTCGTATTTTGTGCCAATTTTTGACAGTAACATAATATTTACGCATTTGAGCAGTGTAGTACTTGAAATTTATGTTCTGCTAAACTCATCGGGAGCCGTTTCGGGCCTCGAAATCAAAACCATCAATTAATCTTTACCTTGTTCCCATCACATTCGAAAGCCTGCTCACACCTACTAGTATGTACCAAACCTGAACGTGTTCTCACTATGCAGGTATTAGTACTAGTGCTAGTACTTAGGTTATAAAAAGGGGAACTACATAACCGAAAATTACTCTACCTTTCCTCCTCATAAGTGCTTCTTCTTCGTCCGTCGTTGCCATGGCCGGTGAGCAGAGCTCTAGGTCGAGAACTACTCGTAACAAGGGAGCGGCAACCAAGGCTGTGGAAAGAAAAGAGGGCTCGCCGCCATGCAGAGACCTCGAAAGATCTCTCACGGGCAGGCGATGGCTCCCAGGAGCGCCCTAGCCGCGGAGGCGAACATGCCGAGCCGGCGGAGCTGGAGTCGTTATCCCTCGACGGCATGCCCGATCTGCTCAATAAGCACCTCAATAAGCAGACGGAGTTCATCCAAGGCTTGATGGAGTTGCTGAAGGAGAACCTCGATGACATGCCCGCTGAGCTCAATCAGCAGGGGGAGTTGACCGCCAGCTTGGTGATGCTGCTGAAGAAGAGCATTGCCTCAGAGAAGAAGGCGACCGGTGAAATCATGCGACTTCAGGAGGACAAGGCGAAGCTCTGCCACAAGATCGACCTGTTGAAGGAGAAGAACGCCGGCTGGAAGAAGCCGCATGAGAATAGTAGTTCCTCGATGAAGATGCTGCAGGCCCTCGTCATGGAACAGAAGGAGGAGTTGGCGAAGCTCCGCATCGAGCACCCGGCTGCTATCAAGGTACGTAATGCGGCCGTGGAACAGATGATGAAGGCTCGCGTTGAGAAATCCCGCGTCATGGACAAAATGAAGAAGATGGCGGAGGAGACGCGCAAGGAGATGGAGGTCGGGGAGGAGATGAAGAAGCAGTTACGACTCCGCGGCGAATTAGATCATTTGGGGTGATAATCTTCCTTCTTCTTTTGCTCCTGTGTTTCATCTTTTGCTTCGGGTGTTTCTCCGCACGTGTCACGTTCTCTGCGAGGCATGAATAGAACAATGGTTTTTTTGAGGGAATGAATAGAACAATGCTAACAATGAGATGACTAGCAAATTAGATCATTTTTATCGCCATATGGCACTGGGTTGCCGTGTTTCGTGCTCCTTCATCGCAGTACTACTCGAGTGGAAAACTTGAGTATACCGCACGGTTCTTTGCTCCTCCTCGATGAGGCCGTCGGCGCATTTATACGAGCAGTCAAATCACAAGGCCCCGCCTTCCAGCAGTAATGAGCTGTCAAATCAGAAAGGCCCTCGCCTCTCGTGAAACTGACCAAGCTAGACTGCCCCGCCCTCTAGCCTTTTAAAAAATGTATACTTTTGTACAACAGTAGTATCGATGGATTGCGCCATGGAGCAAAACTTGAAATTAAAAAAAGATGGTACATATGGAGAGCGCTCGTCGCCAAATTATGCATATAGTACTATTAAAAAGGCTAGTCACAATAATGGTGTCCAGCACAACCCACCCCTCAAATAAAACTAAGAGGGTGCTTGGATACGTTTTAGTCCCATGACTAAAAGTAGTGGGACTAAAACATGCTAGCCTCACCCATGCTTGGATCCAAATACTAAAAAGGCTAAAATCAAGTTAATGAGCATTTATTATCCTCCAAACCCTCCAATCCAGAACTCGCCCGTGTTAAAGGAGAGGAGTTAAATGAGTAGAGAGAGGACTAATCCACATTTTAGTAGGGGTACCCCTGACTAAAAAAAATTTAGTCTCAAGACTAGTTTTAGCCCCTCTTTAGTCAGGGGTGCTTGGAACTTTAGCCTCTTAAAGAGACTATTTTTAGTCAGACTAAAATAAGTCCCTTGGATCCAAGCACCCTCTAAGCATCCTGGAATTCTTTGACAAAGCTAAGCACCCTGAAATTCTTTGACAACTAAACTACTGGCTATATGATGTTTGCCATATATATTGTACGTATATAATGTGAAGAAACGAGTGGTAGTACTATACCAACTAAAAGATGAAATGTAAGAAATACTAGTATGTACGTACTGAAGAGTTAAAGTAATGAGAAGAAACATAACATAGTTCTGCTGGGGGCTCAGCACAACACACCCCTCAAATTAAATTAAGCACACCTGAAATTAAACTTTGCAACTATTCCGGTAGACACTGCATTAGAACCACCATGAGCAACGACAGTGCCACCTTACTCGGAGTCCTCGTCCATGTCCTCGACTTCGTCCTTGTCCCTCTTCCTCTTGGCCGATACTTCTTTGCTTGAACCGCACACTTAGCTGTTGCTCTTCATCCAACCCTTGTAGATATTGAAGCAAAGGTAGCCATCCATTGCAGCGTAGTGGATGTGGTCTATATCTAGTACATTCCGCTGCCATGCATGACGATGAAACGTGTATGGAGGTTTCTCCAGTTTACCGTATGAAGGATGAACCATGGCTCCTGCCAGGGTCAGCATTGAAGGCTGACAAGAGGACACCAGCCGATTCTTCTGGAGGTCGAAGGGGTTGCCTACAACGAGACCTATCCGACGCAGGACATCCCTGTCATTCTTAAAGTCTATAGTAACAAATTTCACTATTTTGTCCTCGAGGAAGTTCTTAAAATCCTGGCACTCAACGTCGTCATGGCATATGTGGTAGACCAAGCAAACGTTATGTACGCAAACCTGGATCACAGCGGGCTTCTTCCTCTCTTCGTCCTTTAGATCCTTCTCTGGTCCCAGGACTGTGGTGTACTCAACATCTAGCCCAGCAACCCACTCATCATCTGAGTTTTCGAACATGCGTCTGAAGCGAGAAAGGCATCCTTTCACCATCGCGGAAGAACGGGTGTAGATGACGTCGAACTCATCGCCTGTGATGGTTCTAACCTTGTACTCACCGTCGATCGTGGAGATTTGGGACGCCATGGATTTGGGAGGAGGGTTAGGATTAGTGGAACTACCGTAATGTGAATGGATGGAACGACTAGGAGCGAACCGTCGTAGTATTGAAGGACGTGCAGGGACGAGTAGGAGCGAACTGCCAGCGTGCGAACGGCAGGGTAGTGGCTTTCCATTCTCCCATGACACGGGCTTCCGAGAGCCCTTGGATCTGAGATCGAACGGTTGCATGGCGTGATTCTAGACCTATGGGTGAATATCCTATCCTGGAGGGTTATTCTGCAAATTTTCAGCAACTTAGCATGCGATCGTTTGATCTCAGATCCAAGGGCTGCCAGCAGCCCGTATCATGGTCGTGCCTACCATGACCGTCGTGTCGCTCGCGCGGTCGCGCCCTTGGAGATTTAACACGGTGCGTTAGGCTATCTGATGTTGGCATGTCATACATAGTCATCACTTAGTCACTCATACTACAACAAGGTTGGCTATAAGGTTGCCTATAAGTGTATTTTTTACTCATCTCTATCTCTTTCTTCGTACTCCCTCCATCCCATAATATAAGAATGTTTTTGACACTAGTGTAGTGCCAAAAACGTTCTTATATTATGGGACACAGGGAGTACTAGTATTTATTGCATTTGCCAAGGAGTGACCTCTTCCAATAAAATGGTGTTGCTAAGTTTGCTTCATTTAATTAGCTATAGACTCAAAATTGTCTTTTCACCTAGGTACACGCGCTTAGCACTGTTTCTTCCTTGGGTCACCAAACTAGTCTCTCTCTTCTTGATTAACTTGCCACATCAGACTTTATGCCTATGTGGCAAGCTTAAGCACCTGTAGGAGCAAGTAAAAGTAAGTACAATAGTGCGCTTTACATGGCATTTTTGCATATGTGGAGGAAAGAGAGGCAAGGAAAAAGTGGAGAAGTGGGCTCTCATGCAAGAGCCAGCCTCTACTACTTGGTGGAGCATTGGGAGAGGCACCTGTATGGAGGTGGTCAGGAATCGGGAGACTCACTCCGGTCATAGCGCCGCAGTTAAAATGATAATGGCAAGTCAAATCACGGGGCCCCACCTGTCCAGCAGTAACTCGCTGTCAAATCACACAGCCCTACGTTTGCAGCAGCCTACTCCCTCGTCTTCTCGCATCTCTGTCGAACCGACTAGGCGGAACTGCCCCGCCGCCTACCACGCAGGAAAAGCCCCACCCTCGACTTTTAAATAGTATATAGTATACTAATTTTGTGTCCATGGATTGCGCCCGCGCCATGGAGCAAAGCGTCTAGAAAATGGAGGAAAGACGCTGGTCTTGCAATAGAGAAGAGGGAGAGGCGAGACGGTGGTTTTGGAATGGAGATGATGGAGAGGAGAGGAGGTGGTTTTGCAATGGATAAGATCAGAAGAGGGAGAGGCGAGATGGTGATTTTGGAATGGAGATGATGGAGAGTAGAGGAGGTGGTTTTGCAATGGAGAAGACGGAGAGGAGCGTGCGGCAGCGATTTAGGATTGGACGAGAGGGCCGGCGCACTGTGACTGGATCAAAATCAAAATCAATTTACCCTTCAATTAATAAAGCGACCCCACATTAACTAGTCTCCCTTTTATTCTGGTTCATAATTGACCATGATTTTTGCACATAAAATATAAGTTATACATTGCAAAAATAATATAATTTGAAAGTACACTCAGATACGAACCAAACGATAGAATTTTTGGTGACATGCATTCACATTTTGCTTGTCAAATACAGTACGTGGTCAAACTTTGACCCAAAATACGAAAAACAACAAAAAAACTTCCAAGACCAGCGCCGCTCTTCCGCTCTTCTCCTCTTAAACCACCGCCGCTCCTCTCCTGTTCCAATCTAAATGTAGTGTCGCTCCTCTCCTCTTCCATTTCAAAACCACCGCCCCTCCTCTCCTGTTCCAGTCCAAAACCAGCGTCGCTCCTCTCCCGTTCTAATCCAAAACCAGCGCTGCTCCTCTCCTCTTCCATTCAAAAACCACCGCTGGCAACTGAAGGTGCTATGGAGAAGTAGATCGATGAAGGAGTACAACCGATACGCGAGGATCACAGACGGTGACCCTGTGAAGCTAGCTAGGATGTTGGAGATACAGTCTTGGTTTGACAACAAGGACCAACTAGCGGCGATGGCGACATCCATGGTCAAATACCTGCAACAGAGCGAAAAGGCGGCGATACTCCCGGAGGGAGTCGCGCTGGAGTACATAGAGCTGCTCCTCTGGGCCATGGAGCAAACAGATTCACCGAATCTGATCGTGAGGGAGCGGTGGTGGGAGTATCGATCCCAGATGGAGCATCCACCAGAGATTGAAGGATCGAGCATCTACAGGGTGTCGTTTGTGAGAGTGTCCTTCCAGAGCGAGCCGGTGGAGTCTTCATCGACCGAACCCAACTACAAGAGGAGAAAAGCAGTTGGCCCAACGATGCTTCCCCACCATCGTCTCCCTCGCCGTTCACATCGTCTCACGGGGCGGTTGTCTGCCACCGAGGAATAGGAGGGGTCTCCCCCCCAGCCCAATAGTCGGGCAGGTTGTGAATTGTCTGGAGGAGCTTAGGGTTGTTAGTATTTGCAGGTTGTGAATTGTGTTTTGTGTTGTGTATTTTGAGAGTACTTTCAGATATGAATGTCTTTGGAATTTCAGATTTGCAGTATTGAGCATATGAAGTATTTTATGAATTCTAGATATCTATTTTTAGCACTTAAAAAATGTAGTTTCATAGGAGTATAAAAGTGAAGACAATGTGATTCTCAGATAAGAAACTGCAAGTTCAGTTTCAGATAAGAAACTGCAACTTTCAAAGGCAGAGCATTTATATTAACACGGCCTTTTCAAACAGGGTTAACATCATGTTGGAAGTTTTATTCATGGTCGAAAATGGAACTACCAGCCAGTTAACATCATGCTGATCAACATTCATGCATAGCACATCTTCATATGATGCACAGTCAAAATGCCCACACAATGTCGAGTGTGCGAAACACAAAGAAAACGAGGGACGAAGTTTTGGCAAGTGTTGGACGTGGTTTTGGGCTGCCCCGTCTAGGCTTTCATTTTTAACATGTGCAACCCACGACCTCGGATGGGAGGTCCATAGGCCTGTTTGTATTTTCTTAGGGCCGTCATGTATCGACCGGCCTATGGACCTCCCATCCGAGGTTTTATTTTTGGTAGCCCAATTTATATATTTTTTTTGAAGAAAACGAAGAGGTCTGTTCTATTTTTCTATATAAGAATAGGAACGCCATGTCCAACTTATGTTTCCCTTCTAACTATATTATATATATTTAAGTTATTTTCTACGTTGACTGTTTAGTTCACATAATTGGCAAATAGATGACCGCTCTCGCGATCCCCTTCGCCCCCGCCACCACCTCCACCCTCGCCGCCGCCCCCGCCACTACCTCCACCCTCGCCGCCGCCATAGATCTCACCGCCACCACCCGCCCCTGACTCCGGGCGTGCCTGCCCCCCTCAGCAAGTCTGCTCACACACCCCATGGAGTCGCCGGCCATATCCACGGGGGAATGGCTGGAAGATAGGCAGATGTACAAGATGCATCTCCCACATGTCTACAAAGCCTTCCCACGGATGCTCCAGCCGCTCAACTCTGTCACGCCGGCGGTGCTGCAGGAGACTCGAGGGAGGAGGTAGAGGGAGCGGGTGATGCGGATCCGCGATGACGCTCTCTCCTGGACCCAGTGCACGCGCGAATGGATGGAGGCAGAGGAGGAAGCTACGAGGGAGGAAGCCAAGGAGGGACCGAATCCGTTCTCTCACTCGCGCAGGTATGCTCGGATGTGCAAGGATCATGTGGATTGGGAGCTACTGAATCTAGCCCTGCGGATCTACTTCGAAGGATATTTCTCGGAGAAGCACAGGATGCCCCACCACAGGGAGCCGCCAATTATGTCCGTTCGATGGGCGGAAGGAGAAGTGAATTCAGGAGATCCACGCCGTGCTGCGAGATGGGAATGCTTGACTGGACTCATGCCCACCAGCATGCCACCGGAGCCGGAGCAGGTGGATCCCCTACCTTACCTCTCCCCCAAACCTGCAGAAGATTGAAATTAGGCTTGCAATCTGCTTCAATTGAGCTGTCTAGTGGTTATTTCTGCTTCCTGAGATACAACATCTGGCTGGAGGACGAGAAGGAACTGGGAACTCCGATTAATTTCCCCTATCACAATGGGAGGCGCCGGTTGGGCAGTGGTACGGACCACCTCCACCCCAAATGGGGGCACAATCTGGGCAGGCTCCTGTAATTGCCCAAGATCAATCTGCTAGTGGTTCTGACTCTCAGATCAGTGGGAAATCTCAAGGCAAGAATCAGCAAAAGAAGAGACAGGACATCCAGAAAACTGCTCCTGCCCCTGCTTCGGGCCTTATGGCATACTCTGAGGTGATCTGCTACAACTGTGGGGAACCAGGGCATCATTTGGATAAATGTGTCAAGCCCAAGAGTTGTTTTATCTGCAAAATGGTTACCCATAAAGTTGAGAATTGCCCTGTCAGAAGGAAAACCCACAGTTCTGCTACATATGTTGGAAGTGCTGCTCCAGGATTAGGGTTCTACCACATAGACCCACCTGATGAAAATGCTCAGTATCATGGCTCCCTGAAGAATGTGGGGATTGTTCTGGTAGAAGCTGGTGAAGTGACCAAGCGGGAACTTGCCACTAAGTTTGCAGACATTTACAAAACCAACTGGCCCTGGCCAATCAATGCCCTAGATGAGTGGACATTCTTGGTCAAATTCCCTTCTGAAATAGATGTAGTTCAAGTTGCTGGATACCCCTGTTTTTGTCTCAAAAAAGACAATGTTGAAGTTTGGAAAGGCGGGATTGAGGCTGAAGAGGACCTCCAGGAAACTTGGATCAAGATCAGGAAATTGAACCCCCAAGTGGTGTGACTGGACTATGCTGGATCAAATCACTTCCACTCTGGGGTCTTACTGGATGTGGATTGGCAGCATAATTTCAAGTCATTCTATGAAACTATTAGGGTCAAAATCTTATGTAAAGATCCCTCCAAAATCCCTGCTGAAAGGCTTTTTGGAGTTGGGAACAAAATCTACAGGCTACTCATTGAGGTGGACTCTTAACCCCCACTGAAACTGTCACCTCCACCAACCTCTCTGTTGGTACATATGTCTCTGCAGCTGAAACTGGTACCAATCTTACTGAAGATGTTGAATCCAACAGGAGCTCTAGATCTGAATCAGATAAAGGGCCTGCTGCCAATTCTGGGGCCCCTAACATCAGAGGACAGTCTTTTGGCCACAATCAGATGCTTGGAGAAACTACACCCACTTCAGTCCTCAAGACACACCTCCCTGATTCTCCATACACTCCTCAACTCAGCATCCAGGAAAAGATCTTGAATTCTGTGCTTGATGAAACTGATGGATTCAACCTCCTCAGGGAAATGGAGCTCCTGGAAGATGATGATCTGATGGAATTAGAAGGTTCTGTAGATCTACAAGAGGATCAAGAGGCACTTGTTGAAACAACTGAACTCCCAGACAATTTGGACTCAAAATACAACTCCGACTTCCCCGCCCTTCCTAAGGAGAAGCACCTTCCCAAATGGGGTCCTGTTCAAGCCACCAGAACCAGTGCCAGGGTAGCTGGTGACAAGAGAACCATTATTGAAAAGGCTCAACAGCTCAAAGAGGTTCAGAACTTGGAAGTGCAAAAACCCCAGGGTATGAAACACACTTCCTTCTCCAACTTTAATGATCCTTCATTCAATGCTATTGCTGCTAAGATTGGTGTCGATGTTACTTCTCTTAATGATGGCATTGAATGCTCTTCCTTTATTTACCCTCACCAAAATAGATCTAAAGGCTCTGTTTGTGAGAATTTTTCTCTAGATGGTAGTTCTAGTTTAGACTACCTTTGATAAAGTTGACCTTGATTTTCTTATGAAACTCCTGGAGCTTAGAGGTTTTGGGGGTAAATGGACTAGTTGGATCCAGCAACTTCCTCATGGGGGGTCTGTTGAGGTCAAGTTAAATAACTGTGAAAGTGATTTGTTCCTTGCTGGTAAAGGCCTTAGGCAAGGTAACCCCATCTCCCCGCTTTTGTTTAATTTAGTAGTGGAAGTTCTTACTAAAATGCTGAGCAAAGCTGCTGATCATAGTATGATTGCAGGGCTCTATCCTGAGGTGTGCCCTGGTGGCATCATCTGCCTTCAATATGCATATGATACCATCCTTTTCTTAGACAATGACTCCACACATGCTAGCAATCTGAAAACTGTTCTAACCTGTTTTGAACAAGTCTCGGGCATGAGAATCAACTACTCTAAAAGTGAACTCATCTCTATCAACATGGATGATCAGGAGTTAGCTGACTTCCTCTCTATTCTAGTCTGTAATAAAGGTAACGTCCCCATTAAGTACCTAGGTATCCCTCTCCACTTTGATAAACTGAGGAGAGAGGATATCCAACCCCTTCTGGATAAAATCATTAAAAGGATTGATGGGTGGAGGGGCAAACTTCTCTCTTACAGAGGTAGATTGATCCTCATACAAGCTTGTTTGGCTAGCATTCCAGTGTATCTCCTCTCCTTCTTCAAGTTCCCTAAATGGGCAGTGAACCTCATCAATTCTCAGATGTCTCATTGCTTGTGGAATGATTTTGAGGGAAATAGGAAGCTACACCTTGCTAATTGGGCCCTAGTATCTATGAAAAAAGATTTTGGAGGCCTAGGCATACCTAACCTCCAAGAAATTAACATATGTCTTCTAGGGTCTTGGATTAAAAGATTCTATGAGGAAGACCTGAAACCCTGGAAGCTTCTTATTGCCCATAAATACCTAGGAAATAAACCTAATATTTTTGTCCCTTCCTCCAACCCTAAGACCTCTAGATTCTGGAAATGATTAAAATCTATTATGCATACTGTGAAATTTGGCTACAGATGGAACATAGGGGATGGGAGCAGAACCAGGTTCTGGGAAGATACTTGGTTTGGCACATCCCCCTAGTAGTCCAATTTTGGCCTATTTACTCTGTCTGCAATGAGCTTAACAAAAGTTTCAATGAAGTTTGGGATGGTCAATGCCTAAAACTCTCTTTTAGAAGGAACTTTAGTGATAGTCTCATGGAACAATGGTTCTAGTTGGAGGAAATTGCCAAAAGCATTACCTTTACTGCCGAGCCGGATGCCCTGATTTGGCAGCTGGACAATAAGGGGAAGTATTCCTCCAGCTCCCTCTATCATGTTATCAACTTTAGAGGGGTTCAACCCATGTTTATCCCTGCTGTCTGGAAATTGAGAGTCCCCCCTAAAATTCATGTATTTCTCTGGCTTCTCTCCAAAAAAATTGATGACTAGGGATAACCTTCGGAAGGGACACATCATCAAACCCCTTGATTGTGTTTACTGCTTGGAACAAGAGTCTTGTTCTTACCTATTTTTTTGAATGTATAGTTGCTAAACATCTCTGGGCCCACACTGAGGAATATTTCTCTAGTCAGATTGGCTCATCCTTCGAATCTGTCGCCAGATTCTGGATTGCTACCAAAAAGTGCTCAGTTTTAAATACTGTTAGCTCAGTTGTCCTTTGGTGCCTCTGGAAATATAGAAATGCTATGATTTTCAGTAACACCTCCTGGATTTCCATTCCGCAGGTCTTAAGGTTGATCAGGAACATGGTAAGGAACTGGGCGATTCTCTCCTCCGGATCGGACAAGGACAAGTTGATGAGCTTCGTGGAAACCCTAACAAGATCCCTCCAGAAACCGTTGGCGATCACTTGTGGCTGAATAAGGCTCGACCTGCTCTGGGGCTGGACCCGTAGGCTCATCTCAAGATCTCTGATGAAGATGATGGGCACCTGGCATCGAAAAAGAGGGACATCCACCATGCTATGCCTTCCAGCCCGGTGTCTCCGCTTGCTTACTAGTCGCCGTGGGCTGACACGGCCCCTCGACTGAAGACCATGAAGGCTTCGCTAGACCCTCCTTGTGTCATTTGAGTGCTCTATCCGCTCTTCCTTTGGCACCGCTCGGGTGATTTGTGTTATTGAGAGAACTTGTTCATCCACCCCCTAGTTTGTAGCTTTTCTACCTTTGCTTTCGAACTGCTCTTTGAGCTGCTGTATCGAAATATGTTGTGGTTTCGTTCTCAGCAATGGAACCGGGGAGATGCTCCCTATTTTTCTAAAAAAATTATTTTATATGTTATTATATGTTATTTTTATTGTCATCATATATTTAACAGATACTTACATATGTAAGAAAACAATATCCCACATCTTATTAACTTATAAAAATAATTTCTTAACAAATAAAATCCTGGATTGATTTGGCACGAAAATCCTAGTGATTGTGTACAAAAGCTTGGTAAGATTTAAGGACGGATGTAATAATATCACTTATTATAGAAATATATTTATAACAAAATGCTCAGCCCCTTTTTATTTTTTGATAACATTGCTGGCCCAACCCAACATTATAATTAGAATCAGCCCAGCAAAATCGTGTAATTCAAGAAAGTGCAAATGGCCTGTAATCTTTTAGGAAATAAAATAAATGGGCCGCATGGACGCTACATTATTTGTTCACCCAGCCCAGCTAATGGCTGTAATTCAAAAAAAGGATCAAATTGACTGTAAATTCTACCGTGCAAAAAAAAGACTGTAAATTCTGAAAAAAAAAATGGGTTGAATACGTGCCACATTTTTGGAGGCTGAAATGTGGGCCAATAGGTCAAAGCCAACGCAAGTCGTTGTCAATTTAGTCAACAAATGATTCTGACATGTTAGCCGTTGGATTTACATCCAACGACCGGCATCCATCTTCAATCTCTCGTCTTCTTCCTCCAACGCCGCCGGGATCACCTCCCGCCTCCTGCTGCTAGCAGCTCTGCTTAGCACGCTTTGCTATGAAGCGCTACTCCACCATTGGCCAGGTCATCCCTCCATCCCTCCACATCTCCTGTTCTTCTCCACCGACTGCCGAACCACATCGCACTAGAACCAGTTAACCCTAGTACACCTCTCTGTCTGCGACTCTACTCCCGCGTCTTCCCATCTCCGGCTCGTTGCTGTCCGAGGCCTCGCCGTTGTCCACCACCTTGGATGCACTCGGCGCGGCATGGTCAACGTGGTCAACGAACGACACCATCGGAAGTAGACTGTGCGTGGAGAGGCTGACAGCTGGGTCCACGGTCGCACACAAGGAAATGCCTCCTTATTACGTGCAAAATAATGATTCCTCCACCTAACATCTGGGACCCACCGGAAGGGCCTCTGTATTTCACGAAAATAACGTGCCCCCCGCTAACATGTCGGACCCACCAGCTATCTTCGCATGCAAGGAAGTGCCTCCTTATTACGCACACAAAAATGAATATTCTCCCTGCGAGCTGGAACCCAGCATAGTGGGAGGCTGACTTGTGGGCCTACCAAGTTGACGGGGACGGAGGGCTTTGTCAACTTAGTCAATATGAACGATTCTAGCTCATTATACCGTACGATGTTCATCCAACGGCCGTAGTGCTTCTTCAACCTCTGGTCTACTTGCTCCAGCCGCCCAAACCAGCGCCGGTCGTGTCGCGTGCTCCTGCCTCCCGTGGCCGGCTGTGATGCCGCGGAGGCCTCACCGCCCCCTACCACTCCCACCGCTGGCCAGGCCATCCCTCTACTCACCCACACCCCCTATTATTCTACGACGACAGCAGCCTCACACCGCAGCCGAACCAGTGAACCCTCGTACTCCTCTTCGCATGGGCATCCACTGCTGCGTCTTCCCCGGCTCTGAGTCGTCCCCTTCCTAGTCCTCGCTGTCGTCCACCGCCGTGGTGCTCTCGGCGCGGCGTGGTCAACGTGGTCAAGGAACGACTTCCATCGGACATGGACTGTACGTGGAGAGGCTGACAGCTAGGTCCACGGCCGCAGCAAGGAAGTGCCTCCTTGTTACGCGCAAAATAATGATTCCTCCACCTGACAGCGGGGACCCACCGGACGGGCCACCGTATTTCACGAAAAAAACGTTTCCCCCTGACAGCTGGGACCCACCAGCTACATCTTCGCACGCAAGGAAGTGCGTCTGGGCAAAAAAATACGATTCGCCCTCTGACTGCTGGGACCCACCAGCTACATCTTCGCACACAAGGAAGTGCGTCCGGGCAAAAAAAACGATTCACCCCTGACTGCTGGGACCCACCAGCTACATCTTCTCACGCAAGGAAGTGCCTGACAGTCAGGACCGACCTTGTCAAAGCGTATGTAGCGTTGTCATTCTGGTCGCGAACGTGTACATACATATATACTGGTGGATGTAGAGGCGCGCACGTGTCGTAGTAGAGGCGCACACGTAGCATGTACACGTACGTACAGCGGCCAGGGTGCAATAAAGAAAATACGGCCAAGTATGTGTACATACGGGCGGGGTCTCGAACGCCTACTCGCGCATACGTACGGCCAGGGCTCGTGTACATGGCTGGGTCGGAACGGAGAAACAACGTCGTTGTCGTGTTCATGGGGAGGCAACGGAATGCGTTGTGTTCATGGGGAGGCAACGGAATGCGTCGTGTTCATCGGGAGGCAACAGAATGCGTGGGAGCCAACCGGCTGGGTTGGAACGGAATGCGTGGTCGTGTTCATCGGGAGGGCTTGGATGGAATAGGCGATGGAAACGAGGCCTGGCGTACCGCAGAACGGAGGAAACTGACCTCCTATGGTCTAAACGGGGGTCCTGTTGATCGGGAGGGGTGTGGCGTACCGCAAAACGGAGGAAACGGACCTCCTACGGTCGAAACGGGGTCCTGTTGATCGAGAGGGGTGTGGCGTACCGCAAAACGGACGAAACGGACCTCCTACGGTCGAAACGGGGGTCCCGTTCATCAGGAGGGGTGTGGCGTACCGCAAAACGGGACTCCACGGGATACTGTTCATCTCCACCGTCGACCTCCTCCAGCCTCCACAGGCTACCGTCGACCTCCTCCAGCCTCCATGGGCTCCTGTTCATCCAGCCTCCACCGCACGCTACTCCACCGGCTACTGTTCAACCACCCCTCCACAATCTACTGTTCATCCATCCCTCCACACCACGGGGTCCTGTTCAACCACCCCTCCATGGGCACCCCTCCATCGTCTACTGTTCATCCAGCCCTCCACACCACGGGGTCCTGTTCATCCAGAGGCAACGCCACTGCTCACTGTTCATCCAACCCCCCCCCTCCACACACACACACACAACGCTCACTGTTCATCCAGAGGCAGCATCGATCGGCTTCAGTTAGCAGCAGTAGCGAAGGAATCGCTCAATCGGGTTCAGTTAACAGCCATCGATCGATCGCTCGGGTTCAGTAACGCTTAGCCTACAGTGCAATCGCTCGGGTTCAGTTAGAGCCCAACGCCTCACTTGGGTTCAGTTAGAGCCAATGCCTCCCACACACGCGCGTACATGTACGAGAGAAACGCGCATCGCTCAGCCCCCGACCTCCCACCATAACCGGGAACTCCCCAAAATTTTCCTCCCCCTCGCTTCTACCATGGTTTTTTCCGTCATGGACGGCCCAAAGAATGTCATGCAGCTGCGTCTCCGGCCCGCCTAGGACGAAAAGCCCATTTTCTGTCATGATTTTTGTCATAGAAGTAGGAGCCCACCACATCTATGATGATACCGGGTTTTGCCACAATTATCGTCATAGAAGTGTCATATGTATGACAGAAAAAAAATTCGTTCAACCCAAAATGTCACGGATGTGTCTTTTTTTGTAGTGTCTCATCATGTACAACCTTTGACGTTGTATGTACTATGATAAGTAATAAAGCAGGACCTCTGTCCTTTTCCTTTTCAATGATTATAAATCTTTACTCCTTTTTACTATTTAAAATGACTATTAAGGAGCTGATCATATCTGAATCAAGTCTAACCTTTTTGGTCCGGCTTATGATCGTATTCGAATCTAGTTGTAAACCTCATGATCACTTGGGGGCTTCCTGTTCAAACATAGGTCGTATTCGAACCAAAGAGAACATAGTTGTCATAACCCTCTTGATTGGCTCAAAGCCAAACTCACTAGGGGGCTTCTTGATCGTATCCGAATCATAGCTTAACCCCTTTTGGGTCTGTCGGTGTCAAAACCGGTGGATCTCGGGTAGGGGGTCCCGAACTGTGCGTCTAGGCCGGATGGTAACATGAGTCAAGGGACACGAAGTTTTACCCAGGTTCGGGGACTCTTTATGGAGGTAAAACCCTACGTCCTGCTTGATTAATATTGAAGATATGGGTGTTACAAGAGTAGATCTACCACGAGATCAGAGAGGCTAAACCCTAGAAGCTAGCCTATGGTATGATTGTATGTTGTGATTCTTGTCCTATGGACCAAAACCCTTCGGTTTATATAGACACCGGAGAGGGTTAGGGTTACACAAGGTCAGTTACAAAAGAGGAGATATCCATATACGTATTACCTAGCTTGCCTTCCACGCCAAGTAGAGTCCCATCCGGACACGAGACGAAGTCTTCAATCTTGTATCTTCATAGTCTAACAATCCGGCCAATGGAGATAGTCCGGCTGTCCGGAGACCCCCTAATCTAGGACTCCCACAGTAGCCCCCCAACCAGGCTTCAATGACGACGAGTCCGGCGTGCAGTATTATCTTCGGCATTGCAAGGCGGGTTCCTCTTCAAATTCTATGTACCTGTCGAAATAATGTCTGTTTCCTTGTGATGGTTTGTACTTCTTGGCTTCTATGCCCAATAATGGCTACTTTCCACGTGTCGAGCGAATGTGAAGAGCTAGGGTGTTTTCACATTTACCCCTAGCTATGTAAATGAGGCGTCTATTTAAAAAGACGAGGATTCAGATCCAAATCACATCATCCTCCCTTGCCAAGTCTTCATCAGAGCGTACCCGACAGAGATCCATTCCACCATGGCCGGTTGACGCAGCTCCTCCTCTCGCACCCCTAGTTCCAAGCCTAGAGATTGGGAGAGATGTTCCATCCCGCACAGCAAATTGGTGATGCTTCAGTCCAAGGGATTTCTTCCCCCAGCGTACCTGGTCCCGGTTCGAGCCGGGCTTGCCACTTATAATGGCGGAGAGCAAGCGGAGAGCCGTCCCAATCCCTCCAAGGGAGAGCGGGTATGCCTTGTCCCTTATCTGGTAAGAGGGCTCGGATTCCCAATCCATCCGTTTATCCAAGGGCTTCTGGAGTTCTATGGCCTCCAGCTGCACAACCTCACCCTGCCTCCCTGCTACATATCGCGGGATCCGTAGCCCTTTGCGAGTTATTTTTGGGTTGTGAGGCTCATTTCGCTCTGTGGAAGAAGCTGTTCTGCCTGGTGCCCCGTTCTAAGAAGGGATCAATATATCAAGTGGGCGGAGCCGAAGTGTGGCGTATCGCTGGGACCGAATACCTATCCGGGACCCCGAAGAAGATGTCCGAAGACTAGCCTTCAGAATGGTTTTATATAGAAGATGTCCCCCTTCCGGACCCTATTCGGATCGGCCTTCCTGAGTTTGACAACGCCCCTTTGGAGAAGCGCCAGAGCTGGCGCCCACGGAGCCCCCTGGAGGAAGACGACCGGGACATTCTTTATCTGATGAGCCGGATAAGCTCTTTAGCTCGATCCGGATTGACCATGATCGAGGTCATGGCTATATGCATTATGCGAGGGGTGCAGCCGCTCCAGTATAGAGACACCCCATGTGGGATTTCAACGGGGAGGATGACGCCACCCGCCACGGCCGCAAAGGGCCAGGATTGGCTGCTGATCTAATAAAGATCTTATCCACTTTGTACAAGGGAGAAGAGGAGGAATTCCTCTATGTCAACCCGCAGGGCGGATTCTCCATGTACAATCCTTCGAGCTGGGTAAGCGGAGATTTTTCTCGCCCATCCGTTTCGTATTCCCGTAGTTTAAGTATTCATTCTAGCGATTTCATCGCAGGAGCTCCACCAGGCAGTAAAGGAGATAAATAGCCCTCCTCCGCAGCCCGAGGACCCTGGACGGTCCCTTGACCCGGCCTCCCAGGAGGATCTGGACATATCCGTGGAGCTGATCGACGGGGTATTTTACCAAGGGAGTAATGACAATACCTTGGTGGCCATTACGGCCGATTACCCTGGGCTAGTTCCAGCCTCACAGGTGACTGAGACCGAAATCCCAGCACTTAAAAAGGGATCCGTCCTTGTGCTCTTTTTATTGTCATATAACAGCCGTGTTTTGCAGGGGAGGTCCTCGGGGCCGAAGGCCGAGCCCGTGGCAACTAGCCACCAAGGGGCCGCTAGGCCAGGCAGGCTGAAAAGATCCGCAGTCCGGATCGAGGCACCGGCGCAGCGGTATGGCGCGTCGTCTTTATTACAAGACATTATTTATAGAGGCGTACTAATGCCCATGCCTTCTTTTCAGGAAAAAGAGTGCTCGCCGGACTATACCCGGAGAGGCTACCAATCGCGCCTCCACAAGCTAGGCTCCAGGGCCGGACTCAGAGGTGGGAACGAGTACAAGGCGTGCGTCGGGTGCTCCTCCGACAGAGGATACAGATAGACTGTCCGCCACCCATTCCGAGGTGGAAAGTGCCATGAACCACAGGCGTCACCGGACTGTTCTTCGTGACACCTGTTTCTCCCCAGAGGCATTGGATGCCTTCAACTCGGGAGACGCGCACCTCCGTGCCGCTCAAAATGGTCTAGCCAGAGCCACAGAGCAGTATGTAAAAGACATACGGGTGAGAAAATTTGATGATTATATATATCAGTAGCCCCTGAGACTTGAAACAGTTAGGATAACTGATTTAAGGATCATTTGTTATGTAGGTTCTTACATAAAAGAATACTCAAGTGTCCCAGGAGCTGGAGGAGTGCAAAGCCCAACTTCAGGCCGCACTGGCCACAGCAGGGGAGCCGAAAGAGACGCCCTCTGGTAACATATCCGTCAAATGATAAGTATCATATTAGAATGCGGCTTTACATGCCGATCTGACGATAAAATTGCAGATGACGTAGGAGTGAATCCGGATAAGCAACAGCTCATACGCCAGCTGAAGGCTGGTTAGAGCATGCTTACAAGGGTGAGGCAGGAGAAGAATGATCTCCAAGATGCCAACACCAAGCTGGGCGTGGAACTGAAAGATGTTCGTGCCCAACTGTCGGACTCTGTTAAGGAGAATCGACGGCTTCGACGCGGCATATTTAGTAAGTGCTTGAACGAACTTTCAAAAAGAGTTTGGCGAGGAAGCTGGCTGACAGAGTTATGTCTGTAGGTATGTTAACAGGTCGTCCTGCCGAGGAGATGCCTAGTTCGATGGGTGATATTCTTCCCAAGCTCGCACAGTTGCACGAACGAGTTCGGCAGGTGATGCAAGGCGTTTCCCAGGCCTTGTGGCTGTCCGTCTCCATACCTGAAGGCCTTGGAGAGCTTGTAGAAGAGCTAAAAGGAGCACGGCGGCGCTTCCGATTATGGAAGATATCGGCCTGCCGTCAGGGCGCCAGGGAAGCTTGGGCGATGGTGAAGACACGGTACATGAAGGCTGACCCGAACCACATGGCCGAAGTCGGACCTGTGGGGCCTGATGGCAAGGAGATCCCTGTGAATTTAGTGTACGGCCAAGTAGAATTGGCCGCAAAGTATTCCCAACAGGACTGTAGACTAGACAGCCTATTGGATGGCATTGAAGAGGAATTCAACCAGTCAAATTGACTATGTAATTGTAAAGCGACATATATGATGCCTTCTAGCCGGATTGTAGATCGTTTGTCGTGGCGGACCTTTTCGCTTCAACCTCGGGACCCGACAGTCCGGAGTGTATCCGAATACCCTCTCGGTTATATAAGAACCGGGGCATGCGTGGAGACTAGGCGTAGGGGTCATTAGTGCTTTATCAGACAAGTGCCCAACTAGTTATGTTATATTACATGGGTAGTAAGAAACATCTTCCAGAGAGAATAGTTCCGTTAAGGGTTCCTTTCCCTGGGTAGGCATGTCCTAAAGTGCATGTCCGAACTGTGACAAGAAGCATAGTAAAAACGTCTAGGGGTAGATATGGTTAATAAATAAAGGTCATCTTTTGTTCACCGACCGAATATTCTCTTAAGAACGCTAGCTTTCGGCTTCACCCAGTCTGAGGTACACGTCCGGCTGACCCGGCGGTAACAATCGCAGAGGTGCTCCCCTTATGCCCTAGCCAAATTAACGGGAATGTAGGGCATAAATACAAGAGCCAGGCAACCCAGCTTGGCCAAAACTTAAGTCATATCGATGCATATAATGGTGAAAAAAGGTACATGCGGAAGTATAACGCATGTGTTGGGCATGATGCCCAGGTAAATAATTTAAGCTTCTGTGAAAGAAGCCCCCAGGTGTAGATAGTGCGGCTAGCACCTCTATAGTATACAAGTGAGGCACAAGGTGACCCTTGAAGGCCTAGAGGAATAAAAGAAAGAAAGGGAAACAAGACAGACGATGCACATGCAGAAAATGGACAAAGGGAGGGGACTAACATAAAGTCCGGTGCTAGGCGTAGAATCTTCGGAGCCTGGCTACGTTCCATGGGTTCAGCTCGAGTCGACTAGTCAACGCATCCCGCAGTCGGTACGCTCCGCCGGTCAAAACTTGGTCGATGATGAAGGGACCTTCCCATTTGGGCTCTAGCTTGTTCTTTTTCTTATCCGGCATCCGGAGAACTAGTTCGCCAACGTTATAAGTTTTGGCTCGTACTTCTCTGCTTTGGAATCTGCGAGCCTGTTGCTGGTAAAATGCGGAACGGGCTTTGGCTACGTCGCGCTCTTCCTCCAAGGTGTCCAGGCTGTCCTGCTGATCGAGCTCGGCTTCTTTTTCTTCGTACATGCGCACTCGAGGTGAGTCATGAATTATGTCACAGGGCAGGACTGCCTCTGCGCCGTACACCATAAAAATGGTGTGTATCCGGTACTACGATTCGGCGTGGTCCGCAGCCCCCAGAGTACGGAGTCGAGCTCCTCTACCCAGTGCGTGTCAGACTCTGATAAGGAGCGCACTAGTCTGGGTTTAATGCCGCTCATTATAAGACCATTTGCTCGTTCGACTTGATCGTTGGTTTGTGGATGGTAGACTGAAGCATAATCGAGCTTGATGCCCATTTTGCTGCACCAGAGTTTTACCTCGTCGGCCGTGAAGTTCGTGCCGTTATCAGTGATGATGCTGTGGGGGACGCCGTGGCGATGTACAACCCCGGATATGAAATCTATCACCGGTCCGGATTTGGCTGTTTTAACGGGTTTGGCCTCTATCCATTTGGTGAATTTATCCACCATGACCAATAAGTATTTTTTCTTGTGGGTTCCACCTTTAACGGGTCCAACCATGTCAAGCCCCCAGACCGCAAAGGGCCATGTAATGGGGATTGTGCGGAGGGCGGTGGGTGGCATATGGCTTTGATTTGCAAAGAGCTGGCAACTGGCGCAACGCTGGACTAAGTCTTGTGCGTCTGTCCAGGCCGTTGGCCAATAGAATCCTGTATGGAAGGCCTTGCTCACAAGACCCCAGGCTGCGGCGTGATGACCGTCGAGTCCGGCATGAATTTCCGCCAAAAGGTTCCATCCTTCCTCTTCGGAGATGCACCGTTGAAGGACTCCGGTAGCGCTTTTTTTGTGCAATTCTCCCTCGTGGACCCTGTAGGCCTTTGATCGCCGCACTATGTAGCGTGCCTCATTTTGGTCCTCCGGGAGTTCCTGCCTAGTTAAGTAGGCCAGGAATGCTTCTGTCCACGGGGCAATAATGGCCATTATTTCGTGGGCTGATTGTGTTATTTCGGTGGCGGAGCCTCCGATTGTGTCAGAGAGTTCGGTATCGGGTATTTTGGCCGGGTCCGGACTGTTGTTACCGGTGTCCCCTTCCCATGCTACAGATGGCTTGAAAAGCCTTTCCAGAAAAATGTTGGGAGGGACGGCGTCACGTTTTGCGCCAATGCGGGCGAGGATATCCGCCGCCTAATTGTTTTCCCGAGCCACATGGTGAAATTCGAGCCCCTCGAACCGGGCTAGCATTTTTAGGATGGCATTGCGATAAGCGGCCATTTTTGGATCCTTGGCATCAAAGTCTCCATTTATTTGGGATATTGCAAGGTTTGAATCCCTGCGCACCTCTAGGCGTTGAATGCCCATGGATACTGCCATCCGGAGACCATGTAGAATTGCCTCGTATTCGGCTGCATTGTTGGAGTCCGTATACATTATCTGTAGTACGTATTGAACGGTGTCTCCTGTTGGGGATGTCAAAACGACACCAACCCCCAGACCAGCCAACATTTTGGAATCGTCAAAGTGCATGATCCAGTTTGAATATGTGTCGTACTCTTTAGGGAGTTCGGCTTCCGTCCATTCAGCGACGAAGTCAGCCAAAACTTGTGATTTAATAGCTCGTCGTGGCTTGTAAGTTATGTCGAACGAGAGGAGCTCAATGGCCCATTTGGCAATTCGACCCGTCGCGTCGCGGTTGTTTATAATATCGTTAAGTGGTACTTTCGAGGCTACCGTTATCGAACACTCTTGAAAGTAGTGTCGCAGCTTCCGGGATGCCATAAATACCGCGTACGCTATCTTTTGATAATGCGGGTACCGCGATTTTCATGGAGTAAGGACAGTGGACACGTAGTAAACCGGCTTTTGAATGGGAAATTTGTGTCCGTCCACTTCTCGCTTGACGACAAGCACTGCGCTTACCACTTGATGAGTTGCCGCAATGTATAATAGCATTGGTTCGCCAATGTTTGGCGCGGCCAGGACTGGGTTTGTTGCCAACATGGCTTTTATTTCGTTGAGTCTGGCCGTGGCGGCGTCCGTCCATTCAAAGTGTTCGGTGCGCCGGAGGAGGCGATAAAGGGGTAATGCCTTTTCTCCCAAGCAGGAGATAAAGCGGCTTAGAGCCGCCACGCATTCAGTTAGTTTTTGTATTTGTTTGAGGTTTGTTGGGGTAGCCAACTGTGACAATGCTCGGATTTTGGCCGGATTAGCTTCAATACCTCTACTGGAGACAATGAATCCCAGGAGCATTCCTGCTGGTACGCCGAAGACGCATTTTTCCGGATTGAGCTTGATGTCATATGTTTGGAGGTTGTCGAATGTGAGTCCCAAGTCGTCTACTAGAGTTTCGACATGCTTGGTTTTAATGACCACATCATCCATGTATGCCTCCACTGTTTTGCCGATTTGGTTTGCCAGGCATGTCTGAATCATGCGCTGATATGTTGCACCGGCGTTTTTTTAGCCCGAAGGGCATTGTGTTGAAGCAGAATGGGCCGTATGGTGTGATGAATGCCGTTGCGGCTTGGTCTGGCTCTGCCATTTTGATTTGGTGGTAGCCGGAGTATGCGTCGAGGAAACACAATGAATTGTGTCCTGCAGTAGCATCGATGATTTGATCGATGCGGGGGAGGGGGAAGGGATCCTTTGGGCAGGCCTTGTTAAGGTCCTTAAAATCGACGCACAAGCACCAGGATTTGTCCTTCTTTGGTACCATCACCAGGTTTGCTAGCCAGTCCGCATGTTTTATGTCTTTGATGAATCCGGCCTCCAATAGCTTGGCTAGTTCCTCTCCCATGGCTTGTCTTTTAGGCTCGGAGAAACGTCGAAGAGCCTGCTTGACTGGCTTGAATCCTTTTAGGATATTTAGGCTGTGTTCAGCTAGCCTGCGTGGGATTCCTGGCATGTCTGAAGGGTGCCAGGCAAAAATGTCCCAGTTCTCGCGTAGGAACTCTCGCAGTGCGGCATCAACATCAGGGTTTAATTGTGCCCCGATGGAAGCTGTTTTTGTAGGGTCCGTTGGATGGACTTGGAATTTGACTATTTCGTTCGCCGGCTTAAAGGAGGTGGACTTGGATCTTTTATTGAGTATCACGTCGTCCCTGTTCACCGTGGAGCGCAGCGCAGTTAGCTCTTCGGCCGCTAGGGCTTCGGATAGTGCCTCAAGGGCCAGTGCAGCTGTCTTATTTTCAGCGCGGAGTGCTATGTCCGGATCACTAACAAGAGTGATGATTCCATTGGGCCCGGGCATTTTGAGCTTCATGTACCCGTAATGGGGTATGGCTTGGAAGATTGTAAACGCCTCCCGCCCTAATAAAGCGTGGTATCCGCTGCTGAACGGGGCCACTTGGAATGTAATTTCTTCGGACCTGTAATTATCTGGCGTGCCGAATACCACGTCTAGTGTGATTTTTCCGGCGTAGCGTGCTTCCTGACTGGGGATGATTCCTCTAAAGGTTGTGCCGCTTTGCTTAATGCGGCTCCAGTCTATTTCCATCTTCTGAAGAGTTTCCTCGTAGATGAGGTTTAATCCGCTGCCGCCGTCCATGAGTACCTTGGTGAGTCGAAAGCTGTCCACGATTGGACTGAGGACCAGTGCGGCTGGTACTCGGGCTGTTCGGAATTTAGGTTCGTCACTGGCATTGAAGGTAATAGCCGTGTCGCTCCAAGGATTTGTTTCTGCTATGTGGCAGATTTCGGACGTGCTGCGGAGTGTTCGCTTCCGTCTTTTATTTGACGCGAAGGTCTCGAAGACCGTTGAGACCGTACTGTTGTCCTCGGGGTGGTGCTCTGTGGTTTTTGGGAGGAGTTGATCCTCACCACTTTTGGCCACCTGCCGGAGTATCCAGCATGCTCTAAGGCTGTGCGTTGGTATCGCATTCGTTGTACTATGAATTTTGCAGGGTCTGTTGAGCCATCCCTCCAGTACGGTTCCTTGCCCCGTAGAGGGCTTTTGCTTTTTGGTAGTTAACCCAGGTGTATTGTGATAATGCACCCTTTTATTTTGGACTGGGTTTGTATTCAGGGCCGGATTATCCCAAAATTTTATTTCGGTTTTCCAGGCGCTTTCCATCGCACAGTACTTTCGCACTATGGACACCAGGTCGGCAAAGCGTGTAATTTCGCGACGACTTATGGCGTTGAGGATTCCCTTGTCCGTGCAATTATTGCAGAAGAATGAAATTGCGTCTTCCTTGCGGCAGTCCTTTATCCTGTTCTTGACCAGGAGGAATCTGGCCCAGTAATGGTGTACTGTTTCTTCGGGCTCTTGCCTAATTTGGGATAGATCGCGTATGTTTGGGTGGGTGGGTGGCATTGAATCCGAATCCTCACCCGATCTGAGGCTCACTGGCCAAGGAGTTTCTGAACTCGAAAGCTTGGATTCTTGGACGTTTTCCGGTAAATCTAGCCCGATGCCTGATTCTGGGTTCAGGATTTGAGTGACGTCCTCCCCTCCGCGGGTATCTGGTTTGGGGGGATCGGGAATCTGGACGTAGCTAGTCCTTAAGATAGATGAAGTTTTTCCGCATTGTTCTTCCACCACTGCAACGTGATGGGTGACCTGGGGAGAGTTAATTTCTCTTAGATCGGGTTTAGGCCCAATCCGATCGTAGTCTGTAGTGACTCCCAGGGCGGCGATACGATCCAAGAGCTCGTTCAGGGAAGAGAGCTCCATTGGATCTAACTGCTCGGCGAGTTCCGAGTTGACGTGAAGATTGCTTTCGATGACCCGAGAAGTCATCGTCGACGCAGCGGCCAAACAGGCGGTCACCACCTAGCCGGAGAGTTTGGCCGATAGCCAGAGCTCCCTCAGTGATAGTGCCGTCTTTAAAGACGGGAGGAGACATCCTTCCTTGTGGCGACGGCACAGCGGAACTCTCAATGAAAGCACCAATGTCGGTGTCAAAACCGGCGGATCTCGGGTAGGGGGTCCCCAACTGTGCGTCTAGGCCGGATGGTAACAGGAGGCAAGGGACACGAAGTTTTACCCAGGTTCGGGCCCTCTTGATGGAGGTAAAACCCTACGTCCTGCTTGATTAATATTGAAGATATGGGTGTTACAAGAGTAGATCTACCACGAGATCAGAGAGGCTAAACCCTAGAAGCTAGCCTATGGTATGATTGTATGTTGTGATTCTTGTCCTACGGACCAAAACCCTTCGGTTTATATAGACACCGGAGAGGGTTAGGGTTACACAAGGTCGGTTACAAAAGAGGAGATATCCATATACGTATTTCCTAGCTTGCCTTCCACGCCAAGTAGAGTCCCATCCGGACACGAGACGAAGTCTTCAATCTTGTATCTTCATAGTCTAACAGCCCGGCCAATGGAGATAGTCCGGTTGTCCGGAGACCCCCTAATCCAGGACTCCCACAGGGTCTGACTTGGATCGTATTCGAATCAGGGTCTTTAAAAACCTCTCAAGGTCATTTGGGGGCTTCCTGTTCAAACATAGGTCGTATTCGAACCAAAGAGAACATAGTTGTCGGTACCCTCTTGATCGGCGCAACGCCAAAGCCACTGGGGGCTATTTGATCGTATTCGAATCTTAGCTTAACCCCTTTGGTCCGGTTTACTGATCGTATTCGAATCAGAAACCCCCAACCTTTAGTTACAAGGTTATTTATATTGTTTGTCACCTGGTGTTTGTCCTATTGGTCTTTTATTGTCTTAATTTTAAACAATCAGCATGGTTTTTTCGCCGGCTTGACTATTTGACAATAAACGGCCAAGGCATAAGAATCATCAGGTATTCAAAAGCATTGACTTCTCAAAAAAAAAGGACTGGATCGTCACCTCATCACCCGGGTCATATAAACCGGTGGTCCAGAGGTCGAAGATACAGGTATGACTGTTGTTTATGAACAATTCCTTTATGTGGTACTCCAAGGTTATTTCAACCCTGTTTCTTTTTACGTTTAGTTCTGTTTGTCTACTATGATAAAACTTTTTGGTCATGAACCGGGTATTCTGACCCGTTCGGTGTTAAACCGCCAAGCAAGTATTTCCTTTTTACAGGAACAGAGCGGAAATATTACAAAGATAACCATGAATGTGACGCATATATTGACATGAGGAAGCACAGAGTCACAAACGGCGTCTTATGCATGATGGCATAGGCAAAAATTTGCAGTGTTCAAAGCTAATTCTATTACAAGGCTTTTACAAGCCCACAAAGATGGTTCTCATTCTTCCCTTGCCGGTTCACCTCCTTCTGTCAACTGAAAGCTAGGATTGGACCAGTCAAAGCCGTTCACGGCAACGAACTCTGATTCATCATCAATCAAGCCAGTTGGATCAACTTCTGGTGCAAACATGTGTTGGCGAACCGGCGGGATAAGGTATGTCACCTTATAGGAAGGAGTCTCCATCTTCTTATTCTCCAAATCAAAACCCGGCTGGTATTTGTCAATATTAGTTTCATCTCCATGGATGGTAGCTTGAGGTCGAACTCCCCTCACGCAAGCCATGAAGTCATCCTGCTCAAAGAGAGACCCATCTTCCTTTACAGTCGGGTACCCCCTAGCTATATCCACCGGGTCTAGATCTGGCACCCAAGCCTTGGAACGGCTCAGAGCAGTCAAAGCTCTGGCTCTAGCGCAGTATCGTTTGACCTCTTGGAACCTGGCGGGTAAGATTGACAGTTTCTTCAAAACGTCACTGAGCCGGTTGGGTCCTTGATTGGTGGGAGAGATAGCAGCGAGTGCTCGTTGGGCACCAATGTACAACTGCTCCACTAAAGTATAAACAGCCTTTAGTTTCGTCATGTTATCCTGGTTCAGGTTTTTGCTTCGCGGGCCTGCACATAAATTTTCAATTAAGGGGTCAACAGGCGGTTTATCTTTCGAGTCACAAGAAGGTGAAACAGATCAATACAGACTGCTTACCAAAGATGGCGAAAACCATTTGAGACACCCGGTTCTTTAAACCGGTCAGCTCCGTAGTAACCTCCTCAAGAGCTGCTTCAGCTTTTTCGGCGCGTTGTGTCAGCAGTGTTTTCTCTTCAGCCCAGGTTTTCTTCTTGGCAGTCAAGCTGTTTCTCAATTTTTCTGTCTCAGCAAGACTTAATTGAAGCTTAGAGTCAGCAGCCTTGATTTCTGCCTCCTGATCCACCAGCCGGGTCTTGGCGTCAGTTAATTGCGAACCCAATTCAGATAAGGCATTCTGCAAAACATATACAAGTGTGTCAAAGCTCAAGAGTCAAGATTCAAGTCTCAAGTTCCTTTGCACTGCAAAACCACATGAGACTTGGGGGCTAATGTATGCCAAAACAGTTTCTTATGACTAACGTATTTCAAGTCCCAAGTACCTTACAAAGTAACAACACTTGGCACTTGGGGGCTAATGCATGATATTCAGAAAGTCTCTCAAGATTAAGCCGGATTACAATATTAGTTGGGTTCCGCACAAGACAGTTATGAAATTAAAAGTACCGGCTCATTTATGATCAAGTGAACCGGCCCTTGGGGACTACAGATGAAGTTTATTCTAATTTATTGGACTTCAGAAAAATCTAAAGGTAAAGCTTTAGCCTATATCATAAGTCTACAGATCATTCAGGTTTTATCATAATCTACAGACTTGGGGGCTGGCAGAATATAAGTAAGACAGAAAAACATACCTCATACTTCAGCTGCAACTGCTTGACCATTTCGATTTCCGACTCACTGCTGGAGTGCACATGGCTGAGATAGCCGGACAATATGTCATTGGCGTTCAGATGGCTATAATGAGAAATATCAAAATGCACTCTCTGTCTCTCCAGGGCCTCTTGTTTAGCGGTGTGAAGGGACAACACGGTGGGATTCCCCGACTCAACAAAGCGGCTTCCAGTGATCAGAACGTCCCGGGCAGACGGTGATGGTGGGTTGGCCGAGCTGGATGGTCCGGTAGCAGAAGGGTTAACGATGGTATCGTCAGCTGATGGCTCAGGAGGATCTGTTTGAGTATTGGCCGTGGGGTCTTCTGGTGCTTCAGTTGGAGGGGGAGAAGGTGGCATGGCCGGTTCAGGTGCAAGGACTGGCGGGTTTTCCGCCGGCCTAGTCACCTTGGCTTTCTTGGACTTGGCTTGGTCACTAAGAAAGATGTTATGAAACAGTTAGTATAAAGAAGCAGTTTGAAAGACACAGAGGAAAGATAATTTCTTACTTACCCAGGGCCAGTCTTAAAGGCTGGGAATTGAGTTTGAGACGAGTCGCCAAAAGAGCGAGACACCTCCTGCAAAGATAAAAATAAAGTTAGTAAGGCAAGGGAGAAGATCCATTAATGAAAAGTAAAAGACGAAGAAATAAACCTCATTCGGGCGTTTTTGAGGAGTTTGCTGAAGAACGGAAGGCGGTTCATCGTCATTCCGGGCCTGACAGCGGTTCTCATGTTGCTGTTTTTTCAAAAGAAAATGAGGGTCCAGATAAGCCAAAGGGTGTGAAAACCTTACTTTCCGGGTTACGACTCGAAGTTTCTGTCTTGGCAAATGGGCTGAGTCGGAGGAAATAGTTACCTCTTCTTCCACGGCCTGATTGGCCCCCGTGTCGTCCTGGCAATGATCAGTGTTAATAAGATTATTAAAAAGCTGGCCAAGGGAGTCAAGGGCTACCTCTGACTCAGAAGTATCATCGTCAAGCTTCAACAGATCCTCAGCAGTGCTCTTCATCTTCTTCTTGGATCTCTGGGTCGTCTTATTGGTGGTTATGGCGGCGGCTCTAGCTTTCTTGGCGGCTTCGTGATCGTACTTGGATTTCCAGAAATCAGATGTGGCCTATAAACAAATAAGCAAGGTGAAAGGTCATGCAGGTATTTAAAACAGTTGAGGAAAATACAAAGAGGAAGAGAGCAGATGTTTTTACCTCTGGCACCGGGTTAAGCTTGCAGAAGGGGTTTAACCCGACTTTACTGCAATCTTCGTATTTGCCGTTCACCAGAAGGGTTGACATTGCAACAATATCTTTTTCAGTTAATTGAACGGAGCTGTGACGAAGAGAGTCGTCTGGGCCTCCACCGTATTCATACATCAATTTGGATCGGCGGCTTAGAGGGATGACCCGCCACGCAACCCAGCACCGGGTCAAATCAACTCCGGTTAAGTCGTTCCCCAATAAAGCGTTAATCCTTTTAATGGATGGAATCAGCTTCTTGCATTCGGTGGCAGTGAGTTTTTCAGGGAGTGTAAACTTTGCGTCAAGACGCTCTGCGTGATAACCCGGCAGCGGCTTCTCATTTGCTGGTGAAGTGTCTTGACAATAGAACCAAGTCTGATTCCAGTCCTTGGGATGACTCGGGAAGACTATTAGGGGGAAGACGGCGCCCTGTCGACGTTGAATTGAGATACCCCCAAGTTACAAGCTAGGGCCATTGGTGCACTCATTCTGGTGGTTCAGATAAAAATACTCTCTAAAGAGTTCCACAGTCGGTTCTTCTTGAAGGTACACCTCGCAGAGGACTTGGAAGTTATTGGATATGGAATTAGGCCTGATGTCTTGAGGGTGGAGTTCGAAAAAATGGAGGACATCTCTGAAGAACTTTGAGCCGGGTGGGGAAAAGCCACGGTTCATGTGATCAGAAAAGACGATAACTTCACCATCTTTTGGATTGGGTCATTCCTCGTTCGGGTCAGGTGCACGATAAGACATGACATTCTTCCCTGGCAAAAATCCTATGGAGAAGAACTCCTTCAAATTGTCCTTAGTTACTATTGAGGGAACCCAGTTGCAGACAGTCGATGCTTTGGACGGCATGATGTTCAAAAGACGAACTGAAAAGAAAGCAACATGTCGGTTCAATTCAATGATAATGGTATAGGGGAGTAATGGCGGCTTAAGTAAGGGCTAATGTCATATAAGGAAACGTAAGCCGACGCAATAAACCGCCATGACTACAGATATTTGAGAAAGAAGATTCGGCTAAGTGTTGAGACAAACAAGTTTCCTAATTGCTAGATATTATTCCAGATCAAATGGCTATTCAAAATGAAAAAAAATCTAGACCTAAAAGTTTAGCGCAGATGAGTTTGTAAATCCTAATGAGGCCTTTATACTGGGAAAAGGGAACTACTAGTGTCAAGAGTAGGCACAAAACAACTACCGCACAAACATATATCTCTTTTGGGATCAAGAAGAGGCTACAGGGAAGAACTACGGAGAAACTGCGATGAACTGCGAAGAACATGCAGAAACCTAGAAAGCTCTAATGCAGATTTGAGGAGCAAGAAGGGAAACACTTACAGCCACAGATCTTCCGAGGAAGGTCACCGCCGTTTTCTTCTGGACTGATTCCGGTCGATGCAGCGGCCGAAGTCGACGGAGGTGAGGTGCTCTCTGGCAGCGGCGGAGCTCGAGCAGCAGCGGAGGTTGCGAGAGGAGGAAGATGAAGAAGAGAGAAGAATGAGAAAGACCGGGGCATGCCTATTTATAAGGGAGTAAGCGAACAGGCGGGCATGAAAATCGAGGAGAGCCGAATAATGATATCCAATGAGATCCGTTGAGAGATGATGTCACAATGGTTTTTTGTGTTTTCAAGAAATGACGTCATGGAGGGTTATAAAAATTTCTGCGAAGAAAGGAAGATGGATTTTTTCTAAGAATTGAAGATTGACAAAGAACAAAGTTCAAAGTCAACCTGGGACCTAATGTTGGGGATATAGCTATGACCCGCCCAGGAGGGGCCGGGTCAGTCCCAATGACGGGTCACAAAGGAAGCCCAGAAAACATTCAAGGTGATAGTTTATTAAGGCTTATAGAAGGCCTAAACCTAGAGGTGGCTTAAGGCCCAATATTGTAAACCGCCGTATGTAAGGAAAGAATTGTAAGGAAAGGCATGTGAAACAAGTCACCGAGCCGGACCCGTTTTATGAGCCGGCCGGGACTCTGTAGGCCGCCAGGCGTCAACCCGTGTATATAAGGGGACGACCCGGTGGCGGCTTAGGGCAAGAAACAAGAGATCGATAACCAAGCCGGCGGATTAGCCTCTTGGTGATCGAAACCCCAGCAATTCCAACACAACTAGACGTAGGCTTTTACCTTCATCGTAAGGGGTCGAACTAGTATAAAACCTCTCGTGTCCTTTTTCCCGATTAACCCCGTTAAGCTTACTAGTTGCGATGGCCCTATGACTAAGTCCTTTTGCTAGGACATCTGCCGTGAAAATTCCACGACACGACTCCTGCCTGCATCTACTACTATTACTCCACACATCGACCGCTATCCAGCATGCATCTAGTGTATTAAGCTCATGGAAAATTGGAGTAATGCAATAAGAACGATGACATGATGTAGATGATAACCCACAAGTATAGGGGATCGCAACAGCTTTCGAGGGTAGAGTATTCAACCCAAATTTATTGATTCAACACAAGGGGAGCCAAAGAATATTCTCAAGTATTAGCAGCTGAGTTGTCAATTCAACCACACCTGGAAACTTAGTATCTGCAGCAAAGTGTTTAGTAGCAAAGTATTATGATAGTGGTGGTAGCGGCAACAAAAGTAAAGACAGCAAAAGTAATGTTTTTGGTATTTTGTAGTCATTGTAACAGTAGCAGCGGGAAAGTAAATAAGCGAGAACCAGTATATGGAAAACTCATAGGCACCGGATCAGTGATGGATAATTATGCCGGATGCGGTTCATCATGTAACAGTCATAACATAGGGTGACACAGAACTAGCTCCAATTCATCAATGTAATGTAGGCATGTATTCCGTATATAGTCATACGTGCTTATGGAAAAGAACTTGCATGACATCTTTTGTCCTACCCTCCCGTTGCAGCGGGGTCCTATTGGAAACTAAGGGATATTAAGGCCTCCTTTTAATAGAGAACCGGAACAAAGCATTAGCACATAGTGAATACATGAACTCCTCAAACTATGGTCATCACCGGGAGTGGTCCCGATTATTGTCACTTTGGGGTTGCCGGATCATAACACATAGTAGGTGACTATAGACTTGCAAGATAGGATCAAGAACTCACATATATTCATGAAAACATAATAGGTTCAGATCTGAGATCATGGCACTCGGGCCGTAGTGACAAGTATTAAGCATAGCAAAGTCATAGCAAAATCAATCTCAGAACATAATGGATACTAGGGATCAAACCCTAACAAAACTAACTCGATTACATGATAAATCTCATCCAACCCATCACCGTCCAGCAAGACTACGATGGAATTACTCACGCATGGCGGTGAGCATCATGAAATTGGTGATGGATGATGGTTGATGATGACGATGGCGACGAATCCCCCTCTCCGGAGCCCCGAACGGACTCCAGATCAGCCCTCCCGAGAGGTTTTTGGGCTTGGTGGCGGCTCCGTATCGTAAAACGCGATGATTTCTTCTCTCTGATTTTTTTCTCATCGAAACTCAATATATGGAGGTGGAGTTGGAGTCGGAGACGCAACAGGGGGCCCACGAGGTAGGGGGGCGCGCCCTAGGGCGGCCCACCCTCGTGAGAAGGGTGTGGGCCCCTTGGTCTTCATCTTTGGCGAGGATTTTTTATTGTTTTTTCTAAGATGTTCCGTGGAGTTTCAGGTCATTCCGAGAATATTTGTTTTCTGCACATAAAACAACACCATGGTAATTCTGCTGAAAACAGCGTCAGTCCGGGTTAGTTCCATTCAAACCATACAAGTTAGAGTCCAAAACAAGGGCAAAAGTGTTTGGAAAAGTAGATACGACGGAGACGTATCAACTCCCCCAAGCTTAAACCCTTGCTTGTCCTCAAGCAATTCAGTTGACAAACTGAAAGAAAGAAAAACTTTTACAAACTCTGTTTGCTCTTGTTGTTGTAACTATGTCAAGCCAGCATTCAAGTTTTCAGCATAGATCATAACTAACCAAACTTGCAATAATTCTCAGGTCTCATCATTACTCATATCAATAGCATAATCAACTAGCAAGTCATAATAATAAATCTCATATGACAACACTTTCTCAAAACAATCATAATATGATATAACAAGATGGTATCTCGCTAGCCCTTTCTGAGACCGCAAAACATAAATGCAGAGCACCTTTAAAGATCAAGGACCGACTAGACATTGTAATTCATGGTAAAAGAGATCCAATCATAGTCAAACTCAATATAAATTAACAGTAATGAATGTAAATGACAGTTGTGCTCTCCAGCTAGTGCTTTTTAATAAGAGGGTGATGACTCAACATAAAAGTAAATGGATAGGCCCTTCGCAGGGGGAAGCATGGATTTGTAGAGGTGCCAGAGCTCGGTTTTGAAATAGAGATAAATTGTATTTTGAGCGGTATACTTTCATTGTCAATGTAACAACTAAGAGATGGCGATATCTTCCATGCTAAATACATTATAGGCGGTTCCCAAACAGAATGGTAAAGTTTATACTCCCCCTCCACCAACAAGCATCAATCCATGGCTTGCTCGAAACAACGAGTGCCTCCAACATACATCAGGTCCCAGGGGGAGTTTTTTTTGCAATTAATTTTGATTTAGTTTGCATAAAGCATGGGACTGGGCATCCCGGTGACCAGCCATTTTCTCGTGAGTGAGGAGCGGAGTCCACTCCTCTTGAGAATAACCCGCCTAACACGAAAGATAAGGACAGCCTTTGTTGATACATGAGCTATTCGAGCATACAAAACAGAATGTTTATTTGAAGGTTTAGAGTTTGGCACATACAAATTTACTTGGAACGGCAGGTAGATACCGCATATAGGAAGGTATGGTGGACTCATCTGGAATAACTTTGGGGTTTAAGGGATTGGATGCACAAGCAGTATTCCCGCTTAGTACAAGTGAAGGCTAGCAAAAGACTGGGAAGCGACCAACTAGAGAGCGACAACAGCCATGTACATGCATTAAAATTAATAAACATTGGATGCAAGCATGAGTAGGATATAATCCACCATGAACATAAATATCGTGAAGGCTATGTTGATTTTGTTTCAACTACATGCGTGAACATGTGCCAAGTCAAGTCACTTAAATCATTCAAAAGAGGATACCACCCCATCATACCACATCATAATCATCTCAATAGCATGTTGGCACACAAGGTAAATCATTATAACTCATAGCTAATTAAGCATGGCACAAGCAACTATGATCTCTAATTGTCATTGCAAACATGTTTATTCATAATAAGCTGAATCAAGAACGAGGAACTCATCATATTTACAAAAACAAAAGAGGTCGAGTTCATACCAGCTTTTCTCATCTCAGTCAGTCCATCATATATCATCATAATTGCCTTTCACTTGCACGACCGAACGGTGTGAATAATAATAAGAGTGCACGTGCATTGGACTAAGCTGGAATCTGCGAGCATTCAATAAACAGGAGAAGACAAGGCAATATGGGCTCTTGGTTAAATCAACAATAATGCATATAAGTGCCACTTCAACAATTTAATTATGGTCTTCTCCTACTGACCCCCAAAGAAAAGAAATAAAACTATTTACACGGGAAAGCTCCCAACAAGCAAAAGAAGAACGGAAATATTTTTGGGTTTTCTTTTTTATTATTACTACTACAGCAGAAAAATAAACTACTACTAATATTTTTTTTTGGTTTTTCTTAAGGTTTAACAGACACACAAGAAGAAAGCAGGAAAAGGAAAATAAACTAGCATGGATATTACAGTGAAAAAGTATGAGCACCGACATCTAGAAATGAGTGTGTGTGAGCATAAATGTAATGTCGGTGAGAAATACGTACTCCCCCAAGCTTAGGCTTTCGGCCTAAGTTGGTCTATGGCCACGGCTGGCCTGGCGGATATCCATAATAATAGTTGTTGGGGTCGTACTGTGATGAGGAAGAATAGTTAGGATCATACTATGATGAAGAAGAAGACTCTGACTGCCACTGGCTGACAGTCATCTCTGGATCCCAAGAATAAACAGATTGTCGTGGAGGAAAGTGGTGAGGCCTGCATTGTGAGCCAATTCATGAAAATCTTCATAGATACCGGCTACTCTCAAGAAATCATCAGAAGGCCATTCACATGCCCGAATCTCCGTGGTGCGCGGCAAATTATACTTAGGCTTTGGTGCCTTTTCCTTCGATCTTTGGCTCGATGAGCCCCTCAATAATCTCCTCATCATTTTCTGAAAAAATCTGAAATTTTTAGTAACTTCAAACAAAGGTGAACCAACTTCAATACAACTGATAGCAACTGCTCCTACAAGTGCCTAGAGCCTATATCAAGCATTAGAACTACTTGGAACCATATAAATTTGACATGCAATCTCAGGAACATGGTCACCTATGCAGCATAAATTTGCAAAGAATAAAGCACTAGAACAAAAACTAATTGGACCAATGGAGGAGTCACATACCAAGGAACAATCTCCCCAAGCAGTTTTGCGAGAGGTGCTTTGAGCAAGGAGATCGAAAATCACAGCAAAAGTGGCTGGAACTCGTGCTTGAGTTGGTTTTTCGGGTTTGTGTGAGATAGAGGAAGAAGATGGGTGCTGGGATAAGTGGAGGAGGGCCACCGTGGGCCCACGAGACAGGGAGGCGCGCCCACCACCCTCGTGACCAGGTGGCAGCTCCTCCCGCGGTAATTTTTGCACAGTAAATCCTCAAATATTCCCGAAAAAACATGTTAAATTGGCATGGCATTCTGAGGACTTTTTTTCGGGATATTTTTATATTGCACGGATAAATCAGGAAACGGACAGAAAATACTATTTTTACTTTATTTAATATAAATAACAGAAAGTAAAAGTGGGGTACAGAAGGTTGTGCTTCTAGTTTCATCCATCTCATGCTCATCAAAAAGAATCCACTAACAAGGTTGATCAAGTCTTGTTAACAAACTCATTCCGATAATCATGAAACCGGAGAAATTTCGAATAACACTAAGTTACCTCAACGGGGATATGCACATCCCCAATAATAAGAATATCATATTTCTTCTTGACAGTAGGAAGAGGAAATTCAAAACCTCCAAATATAATCGATGGAAATTTTCCAATAGAGTTGATACTATGAACTTGAGGTTGTTTCCTCGGAAAGTGTATCGTATGCTCATTACCATTAACATGAAAAGTGACATTGCCTTTGTTGCAATCAATAATAGCCCCTGCAATATTAAGAAAAGGTCTTCCAAGAATAATAGACATACTATCATCCTCGGGAATATCAAGAATAACAAAGTCCGTTAAAATAGTAACGTTTGCAACCACAACAGGCACATCCTCACAAATACCGACAGGTATAGCAGTTGATTTATCAGCCATTTGCAAAGATATTTCAGTAGGTGTCAGCTTATTCAAGTCAAGTCTACGATATAAAGAGAGAGGCATAACACTAACACCAGCTCCAAGATCACATAAAGCAGTCTTAATATAATTTCTTTTAATGGAGCAAGGTATAGTAGGCACTCAGGGGTCTCCAACTTTCTTTGGTATTCCACCCTTAAAAGTGTAATTATCAAGCATCATGGAAATCTCAGCTTCCGGTATCTTTCTTTTATTAGTAATGATATCCTTCATATATTTAGCATAAGGATTTGTTTTGAGCACATCAGTTAATCTCATACGCAAAAAGATAGGCCTAATCATTTCAGCAAAGCGCTCAAAATCCTCATCATCCTTTTTCTTGGATGGTTTTGGAGGAAAAGGCATGGGTTTCTGAACCCAAGGTTCCCTTTCTTTACCATGTTTCCTAGCAACAAAGTCTCTTTTATCATAACGTTGATTCTTTGATTGTGGGTTATCAAGATCAACAGCAGGTTCAATTTCTACATCATTATCATTACTAGGTTGAGCATCATCATGAACATCATCATTAATATTTTTACTAGGTTCATGTTCATTACCAGATTGTGTTTCAGCATCAGACATAGATATATCATTTGGATTATCAGGTGGTTCAGCAATAGGTTCACTAGAAGTTTGCACAGTTCTATCATTTTTCTTCTTCTTCCTTTTAGAAGAACTGGGAACATCAATATTATTTCTTTGAGAATCTTGCTCAATTCTCTTAGGGTGGCCTTCAGGATACAAGGGTTCCTGAGTCATTCTACCAGTTCTAGTAGCCACTCTAATAGCATAATCTTTTTTCTCACTATTCATCTCATCAAGCACTTCTTTTTGAGCCTTAAGTACTTGTTCTACTTGAGTGGTAACCGTAGAAGCATGTTTGCTAACAAGTTTAAGTTCACCTTTAATATCAGCCATATAATCACCCCAAGCGTCTAATCATATAAGCATTTTCTTTTAATTGTCTACCAAAATAAGCATTGAAGTTGTCTTGCTTATACATAAAGTTATCAAACTCATCCAAGCACTGACTAGCAATTTTAGTAGGAGGAATTTCATCTTTATCATATCTATAGAGAGAATTTACCTTTACTATCTGTGTCGGGATATCGGGATCAGGAGGTTCTTCAGTAAATAAATAATTAAGATCATATGTTTCTTCAACAGGCGGTATATTAAGACCATGTATTTCTTCAGTAGGAGGTAAATTCTTAACGTCTTCAGCTTTAATACCTTTTTCTTTCATAGATTTCTTTGCCTCTTGCATATCTTCGGGACTGAGAAATAGAACACCTCTCTTCTTCGGAGTTGGTTTAGGAATAGGCTCAGTAATTGGAGCAGGAGATGGCTCAGGAGCTGGCTTAGGAGGTGCCCAAATATTTTCATTTGTCAACATATTATTCAATAGAATTTCAGCTTCATCCGGTGTTCTTTCCCTGAAAAGAGAACCAGCACAACTATCCAAGTAATCTCTGGAAGCATCGGTTAGTCCATTATAAAAGATATCAAGTATTTCAGGTTTCTTAAGAGGATGATCAGGCAAAGCATTAAGTAACTTGAGAAGCCTCCCCCAAGCTTGTGGGAGACTCTCTTCTTTAATTTGCACAAAGTTGTATATTTCCCTCAAAGCAGCTTGTTTCTTATGAGCAGGGAAATATTTAGCAGAGAAGTAATAAATCATATCCTGGGGATTAAGCACACAACCAGGATCAAGAGAATTAAACCATATCTTAGCATCACCCTTTAATGAGAACGGAAATATTTTGAGTATATAGAAGTAACGCGATCTCTCATCATTAGTAAACAAGGCAGCTATATCATTTAACTTAGTAAGATGTGCCACAACAGTTTCAGATTCATAGCCATAAAACGGATCAGATTCAACCAAAGTAATTATATCAGGATCAACAGAGAATTCATAATCCTTATCAGGAACACATATAGGTGAAGTAGCAAAAGCAGGGTCGGGTCTCATTTTATCTCTAAGTGATTCTTTGTTCCATTTATTTAATAACCTCTTAAGCTCATATCTATCTTTGCAAGCAAAAATAGCGGCAGAAGATTCTGTATCAAAAAGATAACCCTTAGGAATGACAGGCATATTTTCATCATCACTATCATCATCGTATTCAGATTCAATAATTTCTCTTTCCCTAGCCCTAGCAATTTGTTCATCAAGAAATTCACTAAGGGGCATAGTAGTATCAGGCATAGAAGCAGTTTCATCATAAGTATCATGCATAGCAGAAGTGGCATCATCAATAAAATGTGACATATCATAACGTAGCAGCAGCAGGTGTAGGTGTCGCAAACTTACTCATAACAGAAGGTGAATCAAGTGCAGAGCTAGATGGCAGTTCCTTACCTCCCCTCGTAGTTGAGGGATAAATCTTGGTTTTTGGATCTCTCAAGTTCTTCATAGTGTCTAGCAGATATAAATCCCAAGTGACTCAAAGAATAGAGCTATGCTCCCCGGCAACGGCGCCATAAATTAGTCTTGATAACCCACAAGTATAGGGGATCGCAACAGCTTTCGAGGGTAGAGTATTCAACCCAAATTTATTGATTCGACACAAGGGGAGCCAAAGAATATTCTCAAGTATTAGCAGCTGAGTTGTCAATTCAACCACACCTGGAAACTTAGTATCTGCAGCAAAGTGTTTAGTAGCAAAGTATTATGATAGTGGTGGTAGCGGCAACAAAAGTAAAGACAGCAAAAGTAATGTTTTTGGTATTTTGTAGTGATTGTAACAGTAGCAGCGGGAAAGTAAATAAGCGAGAACCAGTATATGGAAAACTCGTAGGCACCGGATCAGTGATGGATAATTATGCCGGATGCGGTTCATCATGTAACAGTCATAACATAGGGTGACACAGAACTAGCTCCAATTCATCAATGTAATGTAGGCATGTATTCCGTATATAGTCATACGTGCTTATGGAAAAGAACTTGCATGACATCTTTTGTCCTACCCTCCCGTGGCAGTGGGGTCCTATTGGAAACTAAGGGATATTAAGGCCTCCTTTTAATAGAGAACCGGAACAAAGCATTAGCACATAGTGAATACATGAACTCCTCAAACTATGGTCATCACCAAGAGTGGTCCCGATTATTGTCACTTCGGGGTTGCCGGATCATAACACATAGTAGGTGACAATAGACTTGCAAGGTAGGATCAAGAACTCGCATATATTCATGAAAACATAATAGGTTCAGATCTGAAATCATGGCTCTCGGGCCCTAGTGACAAGCATTAAGCATAGCAAAGTCATAGCAACATCAATCTCAGAACATAATGGATACTAGGGATCAAACCCTAACAAAACTAACTCTATTACATGATAAATCTCATCCAACCCATCACCGTCCAGCAAGCCTACGATGGAGTTACTCACGCACGGCGGTGAGCATCATGAAATTGGTGATGGAGGATGGTTGATGATGACGACGGCGACGAATCCCCCTCTCCAGAGCCCCGAACGGACTCCACATCAGCCCTCCCGAGAGGTTTTAGGGCTTGGCGGCGGCTCCGTATCATAAAATGCGATGATTTCTTCTCTCTGATTTTTTTCTCATCAAAACTCAATATATGGAGGTGGAGTTGGAGTCGGAGACGCAACAGGGGGCCCACGAGGTAGGGGCGCGCCCTAGGGGGGGCCACCCTCGTGAGAAGGGTGTGGGACCCCTGGTCTTCATCTTTCGCGAGGATTTTTTATTGTTTTTTCTAAGATGTTCCGTGGAGTTTCAGGTCATTCCGAGAATATTTGTTTTCTGCACATAAAACAACACCGTGGTAATTCTGCTGAAAACAGCGTCAGTCCGGGTTAGTTCCATTCAAATCATACAAGTTAGAGTCCAAAACAAGGGCAAAAGTGTTTGGAAAAGTAGATACGACGGAGACGTATCAGTAGACAAGATCCGTTTATATATATGGTGGTAGATATAGATCTCGTCTTTTTATCCTTAGTAGCAACGATACATACGTGTCGGTTCCCTTTGTCACTAGGATCAAGCACCGTAAGATTGAACCCACTACCCGGCACCTCTTTCCATTGCAAGATAAATAGATCGAGTTGGCCAGACAAAACCCAAATATCAGAGAAGAAATACGAGGATATAAGAGATCATGCATAAAAGATATCAAAGAAACTCAAATACTTTCATGGATATAAAAACATAGATCTGATCATAAACTCGAAGTTCATCGATCCCAACAAACACACCGCAAAAGAGTTACATCATATGGATCTCCAAGAGACCATTGTATTGAGAATCAAGAGAGAGAGAGAGAGAGAGAGAGAGAGATGAAGCCATCTAGCTACTAACTACGGCCCCGAAGGTCTACAAAGAAGTACTCACGCATCATCGGAGAGGCACCAATGGAGGTGATGAACCCGTCTGTGATGGTGTCTAGATTGGATCTGGTGTTTCTGGACTCTGCGGTGGCGGGATGAATATTTCGTCGACTCCCCTAGGGTTTTGGGAATATTTAGGTATTTATAGAGCAAAGAGGCGGTCCGGGGGCACCCGAGGTGGGCACAACCCACCTGGGCGTGCCAGGGCCCCCTGGCGCGCCCTGGTGGGTTGTGCCCCCCTCGGGGCACCCCCCAGGTGCAACCAGGGCCCATCTGCTTCCTTTTGGCCCATAAAAATCATCATAAAGTTCGTGCCATTTGGAATCCGTTTGATATTGATTTCCTGCGATGTAAAAAATATGGGAAAAACAGGAACTGGCACTGGGCACTATGTCAATAGGTTAGTACCAAAAAATGATATAAGATGATTATAAAACATCTAAGATTGATAATAAAACAGCATGGAACAATCAAAAATTATAGATACGTTGGAGACGTATCAAACAACCTGATGGCTTTGTAGTAGATGGTCGGGGAGGAAAGGTGTGTAAGCTATTGAAATCTTTGTATGGCCTAAAATAAGCACCTAAGCAATGTCATGAGAAGTTTGATAAAACTTCCACACCTATTGGCTTTGTTGTTAATATACTATCGTCATGGTGGGGGCAAAGGAGTATTGTGCTTGTATGTCGATGGCATACTGATATTGGAACTAAACTCAAAATCATTGAGGAGGTTAAGGCTTTTCTATATCATAAGTTCGAGATGAAAGACCTAGGTGTGACTGATGTTATCTTGAACATCAAGTTACTGAGAGATAGTGAGGGTGAGATTACACTTCTGCAATCTCACTATGTTGCGAAGATTCTGAGCCACTTTGGGTATTCATATTGCAAACCTTCTCCAACACCATATAATTCTAGTGAGTGAATTTGGAAGTTCGAAGGCACCGCTATAGATCTGATGAGATACTCTCAATTGATTGGTTCATTTATGTACCTAACTTGCACTATGAGGCCTGACATCACATTTTCTCTGAACAAATTGAGCAGGTCTGTTTCCAATCTGGGAGATGTACATTGGCATGATGTTGGAATAGTTATGCGCTATTTGCAACGTACTATGAGCCATAGACTTCGCTATATCGGATACCCGACAGTAGTTGAAGGGTAGAGTGATGCGAATGATCTCTGATGCTGATGAGATGAAAGCCACAAGTTGATATGTATTCATACTTGGTGGTGGTGTTGTTTCCTAGAAGTCTTGCAAGCAAGCTATCTGACCGAAGTCGACAATGAAAGCAGAATTCACAACACTAGATAAATCATGTATAGAAGCGGAATGACTTCAAGAGCTTTTGATGGACTTGCTAGTGGTTGAAAAACTAATTCCGACTATCCTTAGGAACTATGACAATTAGATAGTAATTGTCTAGGCAAAGATTTCAAAGCAAAACATGCAATACAAAAAGCATATAGAAGGAGGTTGAAATTTGTCAGACATTTAAGAAACTCCAGAGTAATAGCATTGGATTATATCCATCCGGTAAGAACCTGGTAGATCTGTTTACAAAAGGGCTATAGTGAATTGTGATAAAAATGCATCGAGGGAGATGGGTATGAGACCCACATGAGTTATCATGGTGGTAACCAAATCTGTGTGATTGGAGATCCCGTGAAATAGAACCTTGGAAAACAAGCTACTGGTCTACTGAGGTGAGTAACCTTACTAACCCACTCCGTTGGAGATTCAATATTCTCACAATCAGTATGGCAGGTTGAATTTTGTCTTAAATGTGTTCTGAGGCTTGTATAAGTAAGATGTTGCCCTATAAAGTGATCTTAAGAACACACATATATGAACCTAGCTGCTGGTCATGGTATATGAGATAGGGTAATCTCTAGGATCTCATGAACATGTAACTAGTGTGATTAATATGCTCCCCCCATGGGGTTAGCTAGCCTTAGCCTAGTACTGGTAACAATCAGTGAAACTTTACGCCAAACTAATAATTCAAGACACAATCCATTGTTTAGTTGTGGAGAAGTGCAACCCTTTGCTCTAGGTGGATGTTAACCTTAACAGGTCTCCATTGAAAATTCTGGTATTCAAAATACTGTTTGGAAGAGGATAACACAATTTTCCTCTGAGATTTGATGGGAGATTGTTCAATTGTAGATGGGCCTTGGGCCCATATAAACAATAATTCCTGATTAATGTCTAAGACTCATATGAGGTGTCATGACATGGCGGGAAGTTTAGTACCATTGCCGTTAGTGGAGGAGAGTTGAGACTTTTTTATAAGGAATTCTCTTCTACATGCTATTGAAGCTTGAGAAGAGGTGTGGTGCATGCGCTCCTCCTCCTGATCTGCCCCCTCGCCCCCACCCCCGCGCATCATGTTTCATGAAAGAGCCTAGCCTAGTTCATACCTATGTCATGCGTGCGCTTTATTTTTGTCGGTCAAGAATGGTTAATTAATTAGAGATTAATAATGAGTCACTAATGAAAATGCCACTGCCTGAGACACTATGGAGTCTGGAGATGATCCTTATATTATGCTTCGAATTTTATGGGGAACAAACAGAAGTAACTTCGCCAAAGCAATCAGAAGCAAAATTCTGTTGTGCTAGAGAGAGCATATTAGGAAAGTGGAAACAAATGAGCCAAAGTCCCAGACACATAATAAAGGACCAAAACAAATAGGTTTTTTTAGGCAAACCAAAACAAATAGGTGACTACAAAACATATTCCACTAGCCAATTCCATAGTAACGCAAACAACGGTGCAACTAAACTTTCGCACAACCATCAACTAATTAGGGGATAGTAGATCATGATCATAAGTGTACTGTGTACACTAAGCTGAAATTCCAGTGCTGCCAATGTGAAGTCGTCACTACTAGTGCAGATGCCCCATCAAACTTCATGTTTTGCATATGATATGGACATTCATCACACGATTTTTCTTTTGCAAGGGCTCGAAGAGACAAAGGTCTCCTACCTTCAGATTGTTGTCATCTGCAAATTCTCTCCAACCTTGAAAAAGCCTGTTGGTGTTGTTCTTGTTTATATGGAACAGTACTTTCCGACTCTTGTCGCGGCATTGGAGCATCAATGTTTGGTCCTCACGCGGAAGATATTCATCAGCATATTTGCTAGATAAATCCTAATTGCAGAGGGAAGGAGACCTTAAATAGCCAAGTAAACTTAAAAAATAGACATGTAATTCTAGCTCATACATGTGTCGCATTAACATGCACTAGATAAGTTGCATTTTTCACTGATGTAAATATGATTTAAATAAATAGCCTAGCAAAACAGATGTATGATGCTACTAGAGTTCTTATTCAGAAAATAATGAGCAAAAAATCAAGCAAATCAAGGAAGGGAAATTTGTTTTTATAAAGTAACTAGAAGAACGCCTGTGCGTTGCAACGGGGCCACATTAACTTTAAGAGTTCTATATTAATCATGTTAATATTACATTTAATATTCCCATGCATATCAAGTGATATTGGCGACCTTTTTTACCATCAAATCCTCACACACACACTCTCTCTCCCCTCTCTCCCTCTCTCTCTAACACACACACATATCCATCTTATTGGGTACGGGATGTAGAGGTTAATTGTTTCCTTTGTTTTGAGATTGAATTGTGCACAAATCAAATATGTTATGACAATTTGAAAGAGGGCACTTTTGCATGTCTAGCATACCAAATTAGTGAGAACTTTAAAGGGAAATATTCATATAAGCAAGCGGTAGTGGAGTAGAAACTGCAAGGCAATAGTGAGTCTACAATTTGAGAAGCTCTAACACTTGGAGAACATGGAAGAGCTAGTCTTAAAATGGCCTAGCTTCGTCCCAGCTAGTAATTCTTCCGGTTAAATAAGGAGTAGAACAACTACGTCGATATGTCGTGGATCAGCAGAAACACACACCCTAGTTAACTCAACCATTTGAATGTCTTGCAAATTCACCGGTAAATATACCAACATACATAAATAGTTCTGGTTCTTCTGGAAATTTCTTTACCACACACAACACAATGCATACATGCATGGAATGGAAAAGGGGGGAACATGGAACTTGGGGAAAATATAATGAATCAAACTATGGAACAATGTGAAGTTGGTGTTGGAGAGCTTCTTCTTGCCATCCTTCCTCCACTGGTGACACATGGCGTAGGTGTTTGCTCCTCCTTCCTGGAATCACCATTCAAAACAATGGTTTAGTAGGAGAAAAAGATCAAGAAACTCAAGTAACAAGGCATGGATCTTTTGCTGAAGGAAAGTAAGAATGAAACTATATGTGCAGTAGCCAGTAGGACTACTGACATGCGCACCGCGAGGCGGGGCTGATGCATAAGCACAACATGGCCTTGTTGAAGCCAAGGAGAGACCATAGGTCGGCTGCGCTATGGAGTCAGGTGACATCGCGTCAGTGACCAGGTCCAATGCATCTGTCTGAGCACCTCTTGCAATGGCATGCTGCACGCAGTCTTGGACCCGAGACCGGCGGCAACCCGCGTCACCGTGCGCCCCTGCGCGTCCTCCGTGTTGGCCTTCTTGCATCCTCCCGGATCTGAGTATTTGATGAGGTTGAGGATGTAGGGGAAGGGGCCGTCGGATTGGAGTGGCTAGGGCTCCATGGATGACGGGGGTGGTGGCATGCACGACGACCATAGCGCCACATCGTGCGCCGACACGGGAAACACGGGGTGGCCGGAGGCGTGGTGTGATCTAGCAGGAGGCAGCACTCTACCCCTTTCTTCTCTCTAGGCATGTCCATCTGCAGTTAATCGATCGGATCAAAGGGGATTGTCAGCCAATTTATTTCCTTGGTAAACACATGCTTCACATGGAAGGAGGGATTGCTCATTGATTTCCTTCCTTGGGTGGGACTCGGGGGAGGAGCGAGCGACGCAACAAAAAATCAGAGGGATTGTGTATCGATCGGTGGAACCTGGTAACGAATGGTTTTGGTACGTGAATAGATTGTGATACGTGAATTGATTGTTGCCTTGTACGTTTGGTTTTGGTATTTGAAGATTGATTACCATCCGTTAGTTGGGTTACCAAAGAAGAAATCAATCACCATATGTGAACTCATTGTGTTATCAAATAAACGTTGGGTTTGTCCGGCCAGTGGGAGGGGGGCGAATAAAAAACCGACGAAACTAGGAGGTGGGATCGTTACTGCGGGGGAATTGGGAGGTGGGACGAAAATTAACTGCGGAGACTACCAACTGAGACATTAAGAATAGAGACTACAAAGCTGGTAAGTAGCCTACTTTCAAAGACTACACATTGAACATAAAAATAATCGTCCAAGCACAGATACTTGAACTCACCAGAATATAAGGGCTTCCAAAAATGTTACAGTTTGTCATGACAGTCCCATAGATGGGTATTTTGGAATGAACGGCGTCGACTTTTTCATTCATCTTCCTCTCCTGAATATTCGTTAGATTAGCCCTGTTTCGGAGAATTGGTCTAGGAACAAAAGACAATTCCTGGTTATCTTCGGAAGATAGACCGTCCCCTGTACAAAATTAAACTATAAAGTGTGATGTAAGTGAAGCCTACAGGTACACTCATTTCTAGTAGAATTTACATTGGCAATGCTACTCCAAATATTTAACTTCAAACCTGATGAGTCGGACGATGGATCACTCAATGAACTGAGAACGATACTATTTTCCCCATGGTTTGAGTAATCCCATTGTATCATAGTTCCCCTTTCACTTTGTGGTGATATGATCATGGGAATATCATTGCGCATGCTCAGGGTTCCAGTGAGTTTTTCTCCCTACTCTTGTCCATCATGGGGAGCAGTTTTCATCGGGAGGCAGCTTGACAACAATCTCTCGTAGCCACTCGGATCAAATATTAGAACCTTAACTCAGAGTTCCCATCATAGTTGAATACCAGGAAATCACCCATGCTTATGCCATGAGCACTTACAAACACCTCCCATCCAGACTGGAGGACCAGTTTGTGCAAATCCTCCTTAACATGAACATCAAAGTTATTTCCATTGTGTGATTCCAGCTTCATAGTTCTTGTTATTTGCCTCCTCATTTTCTTCACAAATTGGTCTGGTATTTTCTGCAGCATCAAGGATAAATAAAAAATCAAATACGCAAAGCGTGTGTATCATTCCATTGATAGGAGAAGAAGAAGAATCAGTGCATGGGGTACAACACATGACACGAATGCAAACAGGCATGAACATGATGCCCAGAGCAGAGTGACAAGGGATGCTTGGCTTAAACATAAGATACATCACAGCTAAATCCACCAGACCCGAGCCAATAGCAGCGCTACCAAAACCAATGAGAACTACAACATCGTCCAAGCCAAAACCGAGGGCACCGCAACCGAGCAAGATAGTGCCTTCAAGAAGGAGAACGATACCGAGACTCCGTCACTATCTGGTCCGGGAGACCCGGACCAAGGGTTTCCCCCGAGCTTGAAGAGGGGCCCAACTAAAGAAGGCCTTGGCAGCGCCTCCATGGAGGAAAATGACACCCGCGGGCGCCATCGCTGCCAGCACCGGCGAGCTGAGCAGAGATCTCTCCCTGGCCTGAAGTTGAGAGATCCCATAGCCACCGAATCTGGGATCATAGATGGGAGGCCAACGCTGGTTGGAATCACCGAGTCAGGGGGGTTGGTGGGGCTGCACCTGCCGTCGGAGGGTGGCACCACCTCCATGATAATCCCCAAGTGCAGGGAATCATCGTGGCAATTCCCAAAGGTGGAAGTGATAAGTATGGAGTGTCGAACCCACAAGGAGCTAAAGGTAAGATCAATATTCTCTCAAGTCCTATCTGCCACTGATACGACTCTACGTACACCGAACGTTTGCTTCCAACTAGAAATGAGAAATAAAACTATGTTGTGGGTATGAAGAGGATAACTTTGCATGGTATCGGAGAGCTAAAATATAAAAGTAGGTGCTGTTATCATAAAGTTAGAATATATTACTAAATATTATAAATTGCGAGTGTGGAATAATGATGGGTCGGTGTGCGGAATTGTCTTAGGCAATTGTTAACAAGACCGGTAGTCGTCATTGCAATTTCATATGAGGGAGAGGCATAAGCTAACATACTTTCTCTTCTTGGATCATATGCACTTATGATTGGAACTCTAGCAAGCATCCGCAACTACTAAAGATCATTAAGGTAAGACCCAACCATAGCACTAAAGCATCAAGTCCCCTTTATCCCATACGCAACAACCCCCTTACTCAGGTTTATGCTTCTGTCACTCAAGCAACCCACTATAAGCGAATCATGAACGTATTGCAACACCCTGCAGCAGGAATCCCTCACGCTTGCGCAACACGGAGGGCACAATAGGACAGCACCAAAATAAAACATACAACTCATACCAATCTAAATCATCAATCAACCCAAAGATAAAGGATATCTACTCAAAACATCATAGGATGGCAACACATCATTGGATCATAATATGTGGCATAAAGCACCATGTTCAAGTAGGGATTACAGCGGGGTGCGAGAGAGTGGACCACGTAAAAGAGATGAGGATGGTGATGATGATGGTGATGGTGATGTTGGTGAAGACGATCACCGCGGCGATGATTCCCCTCCCGATGGCACTTCGGTGCCACCGAGAGAGAGGAAGAGATGTTCTCCCTCTTGTGCTTCCTCCTCCATGGCCTCCCCCTGGATAGGGAGAGGTTCTCCCTCTGGTCCTTGGCCTTCATAGTGATGATGGCCCCTCCGGGATCCTCCTCCATAGCCTTCGGTGATGATGGCCCCCTCCGGCAGGGTGCCAGAGAGGGCCTAGATTTATTTCTTGTGGCTACAGAGGCTTGCGGCGGCGGAACTTCCGATCTAGGTTATTTTCTGGGGTTTTTTGTATTTATAGGAATTTTTGGCGTCGGTTTCACGTCAGGGGGGTCTTCGAATTGTCCACAAAATAGGGGCCCACGCCCAGGGGGTAGGGTGCGCCCCCCATCCTCGTGGACAACCCGGTACTCTTCTGGCCCAACTCTTTTACTCCGGGGGCTTCTTTTGGTCCATAAAAAATCATCCAAAATTGGCACGTCAATTGGACTCCGTTTGCTATTCCTTTTCTGTAAAACTCAAAAATAAGGAAAAAACAAAAACTGGCACTGGGCTCTAGGTTAATAGGCTAGTCCCAAAAATCATATAAAATAGCACATAAATGCATAAACATCTAAGATGGATGATATATTAGCATGAATACTTCATAAATTATAGATACATTGGAGACGTATCAGCATCCCCAAGCTTAATTCCTGCTCGTCCTCGAGTAGGTAAATGATAAAAGAAATAATTTATGAAGTGTGAATGCTTGCAGGTGCACAAGTTTGCTCAATGATAATTTCAATCACCTTTTATAGCATCATTATATTTCATAATAGTAGCTCATCTCATAAAACTTTTCATGATCAAGTAACAAGCTATTCACATGTTAAAGTATAGATCATAAACTTTCTTGAAAACTAACAAACCGTGATCTTAGTCATCAAACAATTGCAATTCATCTTATTTTTGGGAAGGGTCTATGTAAGAGCTTTGATTCAGCAAACTCCACATACTCAACTATCATTTAATCTTCCACAATTGCTAACACTCACGTGATATTTATGGGTTCAAAGTTTTAATCGGACACAGAGAAAGATAGGGGCTGATACGTCTCCAACGTATCTATAATTTTTGATTGCTCCATGCTATATTATCTACTGTTTTGGACATTATTGGGCTTTATTATCCACTTTTATATTATTTTTGGGACTAACCTATTAACCGGAGGCCCAACCCAGAATTGCTGTTTTCTGCCTATTTTAGGGTTTCGAAGAAAAGGAATATCAAACGGAGTCCAAACGGAATGAAACCTTCAGGAACGTGATTTTCGGAACGAACATGATCCAGGAGACTTGGACCCTACGTCAAGAAATAAAGGAGGAGGCCACGAGGTAGGGGGCGCCCCCCCCCCCCCCCCCCCAGGCGCGCCCTCCACCCTCGTGGGCCCCCTGTTGCTCCACCGACGTACTCCTTCCTCCTATATATACCTACGTACCCCCAAACGATCAGATATGGAGCCAAAAACCTAATTCCACCACCGCAACCTTCTGTATCCACGAGATCCCATCTTGGGGTCTGTTCCAGAGCTCCGCTGGAGGGGGCATCCATCATGGAGGGCTTCTACATCAACACCATAGCCTCTCCGATGAAGTGTGAGTAGTTTACCTCAGACCTTCGGGCCCATAGTTATTAGCTAGATGGCTTCTTCTCTCTTTTTGGATCTCAATACAATGTTCTCCCCCTCTCTTGTGGAGATCTATTCGATGTAATCTTCTTTTTGCGGTGTGTTTGTTGAGACCAATGACTTGTGGGTTTATGATCAAGATTATCTATGAACAATATTTGAATCTTCTCTGAATTCTTTTATGTATGATTGGTTATCTTTGCAAGTCTCTTCGAATTATCAGTTTGGTTTGGCCTACTAGATTGATCTTTCTTGCAATGGGAGAAGTGCTTAGCTTTGGGTTCAATCTTGCGGTGTCCTTTCCCAGTGACAGTAGGGGCAGCAAGGCACGTATTGTATTGTTGCCATCGAGGATAACAAGATGGGTTTTTGATCATATTGCATGAATTTATCCCTCTACATCATGTCATCTTGCTTAAGGCATTACTCTGTTTTCATGAACTTAATACTCTAGATGCATGCTGGACAGCGGTCGATGAGTGGAGTAATAGTAGTAGATGCAGGCTGGAGTCGGTCTACTTGTCTCGGACGTGATGCCTATATACATGATCATACCTAGATATTCTCATAACTATGCTCAATTCTGTCAATTGCTCAACAGTAATTCGTTCACCCACCGTAAAATACTTATGCTCTTGAGAGAAGCCACTAGTGAAACCTTTGGCCCCCGGGTCTATCTTCATCATATTAATCTTCCAATACTTAGTTATTTCCTTTGCTTTTTACTTTGCTTTTATTACACTTTGCATCTTTATCACAAAAAATATCAAAAATATTGTCCTATCATATCTATGAGATCTCACTCTCGTAAGTGACCGTGAAGGGATTGACAACCCCTTATCGCGTTGGTTGCGAGGAGTTATTTGCTTTATGCAGGTACGAGGGACTCGTGCATAGCCTCCTACTGGATTGATACCTTGGTTCTCAAAAACTGAGGGAAATACTTATGCTACTTTGCTGCATCATCCTTTCCTCTTCAAGGAAATCCAACGCAGTGCTCAAGAGGTAGCAGGGGCTTATAGTTTCGCCTCCCAACCTTTTACCTCAAGGGTAATGTCAACAATAATAATTTATGAAAACCTACATCCAAGTGGATATATATATATATATCCGGATCGCTCCAACACAAAGTTCTTCCCAAAGGAAAAAGTGTAAAAAGGGCAAGGTGATGATCACCATGACTCTTGTATAAGGGTAGAAGATAAAAGTAAAAGATAGGCCCTTCGCAGAGGGAAGCAGAGGTTGTCATGCGCTTTTACGGTTGGATGCACAAAATCTTAATGCAAAAGAACGTCACTTTATATTGCCACTTGTGATATGGACCTTTATTATGCAGTCTGTCGCTTTTATTTCTTCCACATCACAAGATCCTATAAAGCTTATTTTCTCCACACTAATAAATCATACATATTTAGCGAGCAATTTTTATTGCTTGCAACAATGAAAACTTACTTGAAGAATCTTACTCAATCCATAGGTAGATATGGTGGACTCTCATGGAAAAACTGGGTTTAACAATATTTGGAAGCACAAGTAGTATCTGTACTTGGTGCAAAGAATTTGGCTAGCATGAGAGGGAAAGGCAAGCTCAACATGTTGGATGATCCAAGACAATATAACATTTCGGATATAGGAAAACATAACCCATTAAGTTGTCTTCCTTGTCCAACATCAACCTTTTAGCATGTCATATTTTAATGAGTGCTCACAATTGCAAAAGATGTCCAAGATAGTATATTTATATGTGAAATCTCTCTTCCTTCAATATTCTTTCATGAATTGTTCAAGTGACCAATTCTGCGTTTGCTAACTTCCAATAAGTTTACTACCTATATTTATTATGTGTGAAGTCATTACTCCCCATGTTGTAAGCATATGAAATGTATATAAATTCATATTTATGATATTCAATTCATTCAACCATTTACTCATAGGATATATGTGAAGAACGTGAGTAAATGACAAACTACTCCAAAAGATATATGTGAAGAATACTGAGTAGTCAAATAATTAAATAGCCATGGGATGATTCTTTTTCATTCAAGATTTCAGATCCAATGATTTTATTCAAACGGCAAGTAAAATTGAAAATACGCTCCAAGCAAAACACATATCATGTGACAAATAAAAATATAGCTCCGAGTAAGGTATACCGATAGTTTTGAAGATGAAAGAGGTGATGCCTTCCGGGGCATCCCCAAGCTTAGGTGATTGAGTCTTCCTTGAATATTACCTTGGGGTGCCTTGGGCATCCCCAAGCTTAGGGTCTTTCCACTCCATATTCTCCTCATATCGATATCTCACCCAAAGCTTGAAAACTTCAATCACACAAAACTTAACGGAACTTCGTGAGATAGGTTAGTATGATAAAGAATAAACCATTCACTTTGGTAATGTCAAAGACAAGGCTCATAATTGTTCTAACACAATGCCTACTGTACCATATCATTTCTACAATATATATTGAGAAATATAAGCCATATAAAATAGAAAATAAGCAAACTATGCAACAAAAACAGAATCTGTCAAAAACAGAACAGTCTCTAATGATCCGAACACCAACCATACTTATGCTACTCAAAAAATTCTGAGATAAATTGGTGGACGTGAGGAATTTGTCTATTAATCTTCTGAAAAAAGAATCAACTCAATCACACTCTTCTGTAAAAAAAATCATAGCTAATCTCGTGAGCGCAAAGTTTTTGTTTTTACAGCAAGATCACATTAACTTTCACCCAAGTCTTCCGAAAGGACTTACTTGGCACTTTATTGAAGCAAAATATATAATACATTATTAATACAGTAGCTTAATCATGAGAACACACAAAAATAGTAAGGGTAAATATTGGGTTGTCTCCCAACAAACGTTTTTCTTTAATGTCTTAGCTAGGCATGAAGATTTCAATGATGCTCACATAAAAGATAAGAATTGAAACATAAAGAGAGCATCATGAAGAATATGACTAGCACATTTAAACCTAACCCACTTCCTATGCCTAGGGATTTTGTGAGCACACAATTTATGTGAACAAGAATCAACTAGCATAGGAAGGCAAAACAAGTATAACTTCAAAACTTTAAGCACATAGAGAGAGGAAACTTGATATTATTGCAACTCCTACAAGCATGTATTCCTCCCTCATAATAATTTTTAGTAGCATCATGAATGAGTTCATCAATATACCCAGCACATAAAGCATTCTGTTCATGATCTACAAGCATAGAAATTTCACTAGTCTTCACATAAGCAAAATTCTTCTCATTCGGAATAGTGGAATCATTACTGACTAAAGTTGACACTCTTCCAGATCCACTTTAGATTATAGTATTATTCATACTCCAAAAGATATAAGTGAAGTTCATGGAGCATTCTACAATTAATATAGATTAACCAATATCCAAGCTCAAAATATATAAGTGAAGTACACGAAGCATTCTATAAAACCATACTCAAAAGATTTAAGTGAGGCACAAAGAGCAATTCTATAAGATCATACTTAAAAGATATAAGTGAAGAACATGAAGCATTCTATAAATCAATGAAGGGCTATCTCATACAAGCATGGTTCTTAAAGGAAAAGCAAAAAACACAAAGGACACAAATCATGTGAACAAAACAAAAACTGAGGTATACCGATAATTGTTGAAGAAGAAAGATGGGATGCCAACCGGGGCATCCCCAAGCTTAGATGCTTGAGTATCCTTAGAATATTTACTTGGGGTGCCTTGGGAATCCCTAAGCTTGAGCTCTTGCCTCTCTTTATTCTTCTCACATCGGTAACTCCTCGTTCTTTGAACACTTCATCCACACAAAGCTTTAACAAAAACTTTGTGAGATCCGTTAGTATAATAAAGCAAATCACTACCTTCCGGTACTGTTGAAAACTCATTCCAATTTAATATTAGAACTATATCTACTTTATTCCAACTTCACCATGGTTCATACCCCCCGATACTACCCATAGATTCATCAAAATAAGCGAGCAACTCATAGAAAACAAAATCTGTCAAAAACAGAACAGTCTGTAGTAGTCTGGAAGTTTAGTATATTTCTGTAAATCCAATCATTCTAAAAAAATATGAAAATTTGAACAATTTATACAAAAGTAAGGTGAAAAAAGTTTCAGACCCATTTGACTTTCTAGTAAAAATGTAAATTCACGCGCTACAACCAAAGTTTCTGTTTTTGTACTGCACAAAGTAAACAAGCAATCTAATCATCCTAAAACCAAGGCTTGGCACATTATTTTTATAATACATTGGATATATACAAGGCGATAATTATTTTCAGAGAAGCTTCCATGAATTTTTTTACATTGTTTCCATGAGCATGAACACAAGTGTTCAAGGTCAACCCTCACTTCTCCAATGCATAACCTTCCAATCACTTCTCTTATTGAAAAACTTTTTAGGTATGAGAGGAAACTAATTTTTTGTATTTTCATTCTTTAATTTTTTTTGTATGTTTCACCCACAACTAAAGAGAAACAAAAAAAATAAAAATAAAATCTACTTAGTGAAGAAAGCTAACAAGCACACACGAGAATATCAACCCCACGCTATTGCTCCCGGGAACGGCGCCAGAAAAGAGCTTGATAATCCCCAAGTGCAGGGATTCATCATGGCAATTCCCAAAGGTGGAAGTGATAAGTATGGAGTGTCGAACCCACAAGGAGCTAAAGGTAAGATCAATATTCTCTCAAGTCCTATCTGCCACTGATACGACTCTACGTACACCGAACGTTTGCTTCCAACTAGAAACGAGAAATAAAACTACGTTGTGGGTATGAAGAGGATAACTTTGCATGATATTGGAGAGCTAAAATATAAAAGTAGGTGCTGTTATCATAAAGTTAGAATATATTACTAAATATTATAAATTGCGAGTGTGGAATAATGATGGGTCGGTGTGCGGAATTGTCTTAGGCAATAGTTAACAAGACCGGTAGTCGTCATTGCAATTTCATATGAGGGAGAGGCATAAGCTAACATACTTCCTCTTCTTGGATCATATGCACTTATGATTGGAACTCTAGCAAGCATCCTTAGCTACTAAAGATCATTAAGGTAAAACCCAACCATAGCATTAAAGCATCAAGTCCCCTTTATCCCATACGCAACAACCCCCTTACTCGGGTGTATGCTTCTGTCACTCAAGCAACCCACTATAAGCGAATCATGAACGTATTGCAACACCCCGTAGCAGGAATCCCTCATGCTTGTGTGACACGGAGGGCACAATAGGACAGCACCAAAATAAAACATACAACTCATACCAATCTAAATCATCAATCAACCCAAAGATAAAGGATATCTACTCAAAACATCATAGGATGGCAACACATCATTGGATCATAATATGTGGCATAAAGCACCATGTTCAAGTAGGGATTACAGCGGGGTGCGGGAGAGTGGACCACGTAAAAGAGATGAGGATGGTGATGATGATGGTGATGTTGATGAAGACGATCACCGCGGCGATGATTCCCCTCCCGATGGCACTCCAGTGCCACCGAGAGAGAGGAAGAGAGGTTCTCCCCCTTGTGCTTCCTCCTCCATGGCCTCCCTCCTGGATGGGGAGAGGTTCTCCCTCTGGTCCTTGGCCTTCATGGTGATGATGGCCCCTCCGGGATCCTCCTTCATAGCCTCCGGTGAAGATGGCCCCCTCTGGCAGGATGCCAGAGAGGGCCTAGATTGATTTCTCGTGGCTACAGAGGCTTCTGTATTTATAGGAATTTTTGGCATCGGTTTCACGTCAGGGGGGTCACCGAATCGTCCATGAGATAGGGGCGCACGCCCAGGGGGGTAGGGCACGCCCCCCACCCTCGTGGATAGCCCGGTACTCTTCTGGCCCAACTCTTTTACTCTGGGGCTTCTTTTGGTCCATGAAAAATCGTCAAAAATTGGCACGTCAATTGGACTCCGTTTGGTATTCCTTTTCTGTAAAACTCAAAAACAAGGAAAAACATAAACTGGCACTGGGCTCTAGGTTAATAGGTTAGTCCCAAAAATCATATAAAATAGCATATAAATGCATATAAAAATATAAGATGGATGATATATTAGCATGAATACTTCATAAATTATAGATATGTTGGTGACGTATCACTCCACACCAAAGGGCACAGGATCTGGCAAAAGGGGAGGCTTTGAGGCATATATGGTAGGGCGGACGACGAGGCAAAGTACGCGGGAGGGTCTTGCCGCGACGGCGTCCAGAGACGCCTGCAACAAAGGACTGGAAGCACATAGATCCGAGCTATCGTGGCCTTGACCGTCGGGATCTCGGCGAGCCAGGTAGGCTGGAAGGGGCGCAGCTACCTGGTCGCCGGGCCGAAGCAGCCCGGTGGAGAACGCCGGCAGCGAGGGACACCGGAGAGACGCGGGCTTATAGCCGCCGGGGCCGGAACAACACCAGCAAAGACCCGCCGCGAGGGGCCCCGAGCCATCCACAACCGCGTACACTTAGACGCCTCCGCGCGAGAGCCACCACCGTTGCTTGGGGATGGGGAGGGCTACCAGAGACGAGGGGGCTGCCTGCACGAGAGGGCAGGCCGCGAACGCCCCGCAACTGGCCGTCGCCGTAGACTGCAGGCTCGAGCAGCAATTGGAGGGGGAGGCCCGAGAATCGCCGGAAAAAGACCGGGTCGCGGGCAGAGAGGGAGGCGTGAGGGGAGGGGCATCCGCAGCGGCCGAGGATGGCGGGGCAGGGGGCCGCGGCCAGCCGGCGATGCGCGGGGCCAGGTCGCCCCAGGGGAGGCCGGATCAGCCCCCGCCGGACCAGCAGAGGCGGGTGCCGCCGCGGCTGGACGGGGTAGGCGGAGTGTCGGGGGCGTTGGGGCACGAGGGTCCAGATCCGCCCCGCCGCCACCTTCCTGGGGTCCGGCCCAGCTTCGCCGGCGGGCCGGAGGGTGATGCGGGCGGGGGGGAGGGGGCTGGGTTCCAGCAAGGATAAATAAAGCTTTATATACTTTATAACAGAGCCGTTCTCAGGAGATGAGGCAAATTAAAGCATTAATACGGCTTGCATATAAGGTGGTGACGACTCTTGGTTGTGTGCATCCCAAGATGCAAGATGTAGAGGAAGAAAGGACTTCTCATTATAAACACTATTATGGTTTATTTATGAAAGTGCATTCTCTTTACAAGTAAGTAGAACACATCTGAGATAACAAACCAGGAGCATTCAAATCTATATGCAGTTCCATCCATATGTATGTACTACATGTTATATTAATAACTAGATCAGGTTTACTAAGAAGAAAACTTATTCTTTGACTTTATTTAAAGAAAACTTGATATAGTGCAGCATGGCAAGATTCCAAGAACTCGTCTTCTGGTTGAATCTACTCTACCAAGTGGGCTTTTGAGTCTTTAATTAAAAATAAAAGTGGGCTTTGGAGACACTGAACAAAACACAGAAAGAAGAAGATGGGGTTGCAGAAAGGAAATCCAGCGCAGATCAAAATATCTTACCATTCAATCAAGGAAATCCACTGACGTACTCCTTCCTCCTATATATACCTACGTACCCCCAAACGATCAGATACGGAGCCAAAAACCTAATTCCACCGCCGCAACCTTCTGTATCCACGAGATCCCATCTTGGGGCCTGTTCCGGAGCTCCGCCGGAGGGGGAATCCATCATGGAGGGCTTCTAGATCAACACCATAGCCTCTCCGATGAAGTGTGAGTAGTTTACCTCAGACCTTCGGTCCCATAGTTATTAGCTAGATGGCTTCTTCTCTCTTTTTGGATCTCAATACAATGTTCTCCCCCTCTCTTGTGGAGATCTATTCGATGTAATCTTCTTTTTGCGGTGTGTTTGTTGAGACCGATGAATTGTGGGTTTATGATCAAGATTATCTATGAACAATATTTGAATCTTCTCTGAATTATTTTATGTATGATTGGTTATCTTTGCAAGTCTCTTCGAATTATCAGTTTGGTTTGGCCTACTAGATTGATCCTTCTTGCAATGGGAGAAGTGCTTAGCTTTGGGTTCAATCTTGCGATGTCCTTTCCCAGTGACAGTGGGGGCAGCAAAGCACGTATTGTATTGTTGCCATCAAGGATAACAAGATGGGGTTTTTATCATATTGCATGAATTTATCCCTCTACATCATGTCATCTTGCTTAAGGTGTTACTCTGCTTTGATGAACTTAATACTCTAGATGCATGTTGGATAGCGGTCGATGAGTGGAGTAATAGTAGTAGATGCAGGCAGGAGTCGGTCTACTTGTCTCGGACGTGATGCCTATATACATGATCATACCTAGATATTCTCATAACTATGCTCAATTCTATCAATTGCTCAACAGTAATTCGTTCACCCACCGTAAAATACTTATGCTCTTGAGAGAAGCCACTAGTGAAACCTTTGGCCCCCGGGTCTATCTTCATCATATTAATCTTCCAATACTTAGTTATTTCCTTTGCTTTTATTTCACTTTGCATGTTTATCACAAAAAATATCAAAAATATTTTCCTATCATATCTATCAGATCTCACTCTCGTAAGTGACCGTGAAGGGATTGACAACACCTTATCACGTTGGTTGCGAGGAGTTATTTGCTTTGTGCAGGTACGAGGGACTCGCGCGTAGCCTCCTACTGGATTGATACCTTGGTTCTCAAAAACTGAGGGAAATACGTACGCTACTTTGCTGCATCATCCTTTCCTCTTCAAGGAAATCCAACGCAGTGCTCAAGAGGTAGCAGGGGCTTATAGTTTCGCCTCCCAACCTTTTACCTCAAGGGTAATGTCAACAATAATAATTTATGAAAACCTACATCCAAGTGGATATATTTATATATCCGGATCGCTCCAACACAAAGTGCTTGCCAAAGGAAAAAGTGTAAAAAGGGCAAGGTGATGATCACCATGACTCTTGTATAAGGGTAGAAGATAAAAGTAAAAGATAGGCCCTTCGCAGAGGGAAGCAGAGGTTGTCTTGCGCTTTTACAATTGGATGCACAAAATCTTAATGCAAAATAATGTCACTTTATATTGCCACTTGTGATATGGACCTTTATTATGCAGTCCGTCACTTTTATTTCTTCCACATCACAAGATCGTATAAAGCTTATTTTCTCCACACTAATAAATCATACATATTTAGCGAGCAGTTTTCATTGCTTGCAACAATGAAAACTTACTTGAAGAATCTTACTCAATCCATAGGTAGATATGGTGGATTCTCATGGCAAAACTGGGTTTAACAATATTTGGAAGCACAAGTAGTATCTCTACTTGGTGCAAAGAATTTGGCTAGCATGAGAGGGAAAGGCAAGCTCAACATGTTGGATGATCCAAGACAATATAACATTTCGGATATAGGAAAACATAACCCATTAAGTTGTCTTCCTTGTCCAACATCAACCTTTTAGCATGTCATATTTTAATGAGTGCTCACAATTGCAAAAGATGTCCAAGATAGTATATTTATATGTGAAATCTCTCTTCCTTCAATATTCTTTCTTGAATTGTTCAAGTGACCAATTCTGCGTTTGCTAACTTCCTATAAGTTTATTACCTATACTTATTATGTGTGAAGTCATTACTCCCCATGTTGTAAGCATATGAAATGTATATAAATTCAGATTTATGATATTCAATTCATTCAACCATTTACTCATAGGATATATGTGAAGAACGTGAGTAAATGACAAACTACTCCAAAAGATATATGTGAAGAATACTGAGTAGTCAAATAATTAAATAGCCAAGGGAGGATTCTTTTTCATTCAAGATTTCAGATCCAATGATTTTATTCAAACGGCAAGTAAAATTGAAAATACGCTCCAAGCAAAACACATATCATGTGACAAATAAAAATATAGCTCCGAGTAAGGTATACCGATAGTTTTGAAGACGAAAGAGGTGATGCCCTCCGGGGCATCCCCAAGCTTAGGTGCTTGAGTCTTCCTTGAATATTACCTTGGGGTGCCTTGGGCATCCCCAAGCTTAGGGTCTTTCCACTCCTTATTCTCCTCATATCGATATCTCACCCAAAGATTGAAAACTTCAATCACACAAAACTTAACGGAACTTCGTGAGATAGGTTAGTATGATAAAGAGTAAACCATTCACTTTGGTAATGTCAAAGACAAGGCTCATAATTGTTCTCACATAATGCCTACTGTACCATATCATTTCTACAATATATATTGAGAAATATAAGCCATAGAAACTAGAAAATAAGCAAACTATGCAACGAAAACAGAATCTGTCAAAAACAGAACAGTCTCTAATGATCCGAACACCAACCATACTTATGCTACTCAAAAAATTCTGAGATAAATTGGTGGACGTGAGGAATTTGTCTATTAATCTTCTGAAAAAATAATCAACTCAATCACACTCTTCTGTAAAAAAAATGACAGCTATTCTCGTGAGCGCAAAGTTTTTGTTTTTACAGCAAGATCACATTAACTTTCACCCAAGTATTCCCAGAGGTCTTACTTGGCACTTTATTGAAGCAAAAGATATAATACATTATTAATACAGTAGCTTAATCATGAGAACACACAAAAATAGTAAGGGTAAATATTGGGTTGTCTCCCAACAAGCGTTTTTCTTTAATGTCTTTTAGCTAGGCATGAAGATTTCAATGATGCTCACATAAAAGATAAGAATTGAAACATAAAGAGAGCATCATGAAGAATATGACTAGCACATTTAAACCTAACCCACTTCCTATGCCTAGGGATTTTGTGAGCACACAATTTATGTGAACAAGAATCAACTAGCATAGGAAGGCAAAACAAGTATAACTTCAAAACTTTAAGCACATAGAGAGAGGAAACTTGATATTATTGCAACTCCTACAAGCATGTATTCCTCCCTCATAATAATTTTCAGTAGCATAATGGATGAGTTCAATAATATAACCAGCACATAAAGCATTCTGTTCATGATCTACAAGCATAGAAATTTCACTAGTCTTCACATAAGCAAAATTCTTCTCATTCGGAATAGTGGAATCATTACTGACTAAAGTTGACACTCTTCCAGATCCACTTTAGATTATAGTATTATTCATACTCCAAAAGATATAAGTGAAGTTCATGAAGCATTCTACAATTAATATAGACTAACCAATATCCAAGCTCAAAATATATAAGTGAAGTACACGAAGCATTCTATAAAACCATACTCAAAAGATTTAAGTGAGGCACAAAGAGAAATTCTATAAGATCATACTTAAAAGATATAAGTGAAGCACATGAAGCATTCTATAAATCAATGAAGGGATATCTCATACAAGCATGGTTCTTAAAGGAAAAGCGAAAAACACAAAGGACACAAATCATGTGAACAAAACAAAAACTGAGGTATACCGATAATTGTTGAAGAAGAAAGATGGGATGCCAACCGGGGCATCCCCAAGCTTAGATGCTTGAGTATCCTTAGAATATTTACTTGGGGTGCCTTGGGAATCCCTAAGCTTGAGCTCTTGCCTCTCTTTATTCTTCTCACATCGGTACCTCCTCGTTCTTTGAACACTTCATCCACTCAAAGCTTTAACAAAAACTTTGTGAGATCCGTTGGTATAATAAAGCAAATCACTACCTTCAGGTACTATTGAAAACTCATTCCAATTTAATATTAGAACTATATCTACTGTATTCCAACTTCACCATGGTTCATAACCCCCGATACTACCCATAGATTCATCAAAATAAGCGAGCAACTCATAGAAAACAGAATCTGTCAAAAACAGAACAGTCTGTAGTAGTCTGGAAGTTTAGTATATTTCTGTAAATACAATAATTCTAAAAAATATATGAAAATTTGAACAATTTATACAGAAGTAATGTGCAAAAAGTTTCAGACCCATTTGACTTTCCAGTAAAAAATGTAAATTCACGTGCTACAGCCAAAGTTTCTGTTTTTGTACTGCACAAAGTAAACAAGCAATCTAATCATCCTAAAACCAAGGCTTGGCACATTATTTTTATAATACAATGGATATATACAAGGGGATAATTATTTTCAGAGAAGCTTCCATGAATTGTTTTACATTGTTTCCATGAGCATGAACACAAGTGTTCAAGGTCGACCCTCACTTCTCCAATGCATAACCTTCCAATCACTTCTCTTATTGAAAAACTTTTTAGGTATGAGAGGAAACTAATTTTTTGTATTTTCATTCTTTAATTTTTTTTCTATGTTTCACCCACAACTAAACAGAAACAAAAAATAAAAATAAAATCTACTTAGTGAAGAAAGCAAACAAGCACACACAAGAATATCAACCCCATGCTATTGCTCCCGGCAACGGCGCCAGAAAAGAGCTTGATAATCCCCAAGTGTAGGGATTCATCGTGGCAATTCCCAATGGTGGAAGTGATAAGTATGGAGTGTCGAACCCACAAGGAGCTAAAGGTAAGATCAATATTCTCTCAAGTCCTATCTGCCACTGATACGACTCTACGTACACCGAACTTTTGCTTCCAACTAGAAACAAGAAATAAAACTACGTTGTGGGTATGAAGAGGATAACTTTGCATGATATCGGAGAGCTAAAATATAAAAGTAGGTGCTGTTATCATAAAGTTAGAATATTACTAAATATTATAAATTGCGAGTGTGGAATAATGATGGGTCGGTGTGCGGAATTGTCCAAGGCAGATGTCCTAGTGTGAGGACTTAGTCGCGAGGCCAACGCATCTATGTGGTAGCTTGAGAGGGGTTGAGCAGGACGAGAGACACGATGTTTTACCCAGGTTCAGCCCCTCACGGTGGAGGTAAAAGCCTACATCCTGCTTCATTGATATTGATGATGATGATCATGGTTACAAGTGTGCTCTATCTCGAGAGCTATTGTCTAAACCTAACTTGTCCAACTTGTGGAACTTGTGAATCTTGTCCCTTTTGAGGAGCCCTGCGCCTCCTTATATATGTTGGAGGGGCGGGTTACATGTGGAGTCCTATTAGGATTAGGACTAGTCTATCTCTAACACAAACCGGATACAAGTCCAGGTCTTAGCTCCTTGTAAGATAATATTCCTCTTGCCTTTCCTCTTAAACCGGCCCACCATTAAACGTGAACCGGCCTTCTGGGTCTTGGGCCTTGTCATCTGTCTATCCCGCATGCCGGATCACCAATGAGTCATAATGACCAGGTGGGTTTCCGGTAAACCGCCAGGTCAAGGCGGGTCGCCAGTAACTCGCCAAGTGTCAGCGGGGTCTTCAGATAATCCGCCAAGTCCGGCCGGGTTAACTTCCGGCCGGTTTACACCGCCAATCATGTAAACCGCCAATCCTTTGGCGGTTTACCAATGAAACGCCTAGTCCAGCCGGGTTACACTTCCAGCCGGTTTACGCCGCGGGGTATATCCCCGACATTAGCCCCCAAGTTTAGCTTGGATTTATCCATGGTAAACTTATGTTGCAAAATAAACACAAGAACAAATTTGATAGGTTATGCTCCGGGTTAAGAATTCTTGTAAACCGGTACCTGGTCACCCTTAAGTCCTTGTTATTTCCTCCTTCTAGAAAATCCGGGTTAACAAGCCAGCTTCATACTCAATTTGCTGACATTGATTTCTCACAGAGAAATATTGTGAAGAATAATCCACTTGAGTCGGCTTCCAAAGCGCCGGTTTAAGAAATATAGGTCTAATACTTATCTGATATTCAACCGGTTTGAAGATGTAAAACTTGTTGATTTAATATTACCAAAATAGCCGGTTTATAAATATTGATGGCGCCGGGTCATAATTGTTGTCGACACCGGGTCATGTAATTGATCTTCCTGATTTGCTCAAAACTGATAAAATGAAGATGTTCCTCCTTTATATGCATAATACATGTAGCCCCCAAGTCTTAAGAGGAGAACATAGTGATAACTTAAGACTTGCTCCAATAAGTGTTTCAACCTTGAAGAAATCCGATTAGTTCATCTCAATCATATAAACTGAATACTCCATATATGTAGCCCCCAAGTGCCGGGTTGTCATGCTTGCAGCAACCTGGGACTTGTAATTTCCCGATGCTCATAGAAAACTTCAACCAGTGTAGCCCCCAAGGGCCGGGTCATTATATAAAGAATGAGCAGGGACTTTGAAAATATGATCATGTAGACTTTAATAGCAACGTGTAGCCTCCAAGGGCCGGCTCAGTAAGATAATATTGAGCTGGGACTTTATATATACTTCATTGAGAATAATATTATATTATGTAACTCCCATCATGGGGCTTGAACCCACGTCCACAAGGTTAAGAGCTTTATGCTTTACCAACTGAGCAATGGATCCTTCAATATTGTGGATGAAAACTTGTGTACCTTGAATTGTTGACAGGAGCAATTGGTAGCCCCCAAGGGCCGGGTCATGATAATATGATGAGTCGGGTTCTTCAGTAAGACTAAAAATGACTTGGCATTAGCCCCCAAGTGTCATGATGCATGCTTGCAGCGACATGAGACTTGCATGTAATCTCGATTTGAATAATGTAGCCCCCAAGTGTCGGGTTGTAAGCCTGCAGCGACTCGGGACTATTCCTTCCATTGTAAAATAAATCATATCCTTTGATAAAATAATAGCCATTGCGCTAAAGCGACTTTGAAAACTCAATAATACCGGTTATTAATAACCATAAAAATCCAGCCATGTTGGCTATTCAAGATAATATAATATGGTGAAAACCTTATTCATTCAATATCATAATGAAAATTCAGCCAAGTTTGGCTATTTGAATAATATAACTCAATGATTTATAAGTGCATAATTCCGATGGCGCAATCCAAATATATATATACTGGCGACTTATAGTCCAAAAACCAGGCCGGTTTAACAAACACCGGATAATTTCTCATCATACTGGCGACTTATAGTCAAAAGCCAGGCCGGTTTAACAAACCTGTTTCTGCATACAACAAGTTTAAAGTGTCCTGGCGGTTTACCGCCGGACGGGTCATAATGCCCAACATATAACCCGGGTTTATAACCAAGGCTGCACTTAAGAATAATCAAATATGAAATAGATCATACCTATGGCATTGAATCACATTGTTGGTTTTACCGACTTTTTGTAGTAAAGGTGATAACCCCAATCTTGAGTATTGATAACTCCTTCCATATTGTGCCGGTTTATGATAAAACCGTGCCGGGTTGTGATAAACACCGTGTTACTCCATAAGAGGATGTTAACAACAAGGATCAAACCGGGCAAATAGTCTCCGGATTGACGTGAACTGTGTTCCGTCAATTGATTGGTTGAAAACTTTGTCGGTTTAAAAAAACGCAATAAAAAAGAAAAAAGTATCTTGCAAAGAAAAGTGCAAAGCAAAAGAAAAGACAAAACCGTTTGCAAAAAAGGTTTATTTGAGCTGATCAAATGGCGTTACCATGGCCGAACACGACCAAGCTCCCGTTAGGTGTAACTATGGTTCTAGTCAGCTAGGTCCCCAAATGAAACCGTGGCATTTATGCCAACCAAGTGGCATGGCAATGGTTCGGGTTTGACCAAGCCCCCAAGTGATTCTGTGGCCTTAGGCCGATCAAGAGGCATGACTGGTTCAGACGTGACCAAGTCCCCAAGTGATCTGGTGGCTCTCGCCTATCAAGAGGTATTGTATTGGTTCGGACACGACCAAACCCCCAAGTGATATAACATGATGCTTTTTAAAAAAAAGGCAACTCCAGGGGTAAACCAGAGGCCGCTTTAGAACAACTCCGTGTAACCACACATGATGTAAAAGAACAGAGACCCCGCTTTATGAAGCAGAAGCCCCCATGTGATCAATAATATGTCAGGCCAGTAAGGCGGGATACCCATGTTTGAACCGCGCATCATGGCAGCAGGTCCTCTTCGGCAATTTTTAACTTTTTGCAAGAGATAAATTCTTCTTGAACCGGGATCTTGAACCGGATATGGAGACCTTCAAAGCTTTGTGGGAGACATCTTTCCCTTGAACCGGATTTTAAACCGGAATCTTCATTTTTAGCCAGAAATTTTCTGACGGCCTTTAAACTCGAACTTGCGAGAAGTTAATTCCTTTTTGAACCGGAAATTCTTAAACCGGATTTGAGAGCTTCAGAGCTTTATTGGAGAATAAATTTCCCTTGTACCGGATTGTAAACCGGAATCCTTTTCTGATGACCCGAAACCTCTTCATTGAGCCGGGATTTTGTAACTGTCATATACTTTCTAATCCGGAAACCTTCTGACGGCACGATGTGAATCCGGGACCGGGTTATCTTTCCCTCCAACGTATTGGGGTTCTTGACTTCACTGAAAACCGGCAATGTTTGCTAAGTCATATCATTGTAGCCCCCAAGTCTCGAGGTGACTCAAGGAGTTGGCTTGAGATTCTCCATATTTGACCGTGATATAAATCGGCATAACTTGTATATCATTGGTGTTGACAGCACGATGTGAATCCAAAGAAGGTTGAGGTGACTGCGGCGGGTTACAAATGATCCCGTATGAGCCGTGTTAGCAACTCGGCCAATGGTTCCTTCCAACTGGCTCCTTGAAGTTTAACCAAACTGTAGTAGCGGCGACTTGTGTGCATGTCCATTGAACCATCCAGTGCAAACGACGGTTGATGATAATTTGCCTCCAATTTGTGGGAAGAAAGGCGGGTTACCCATGTTCATACTCAAGAAACAGCTCATGCAGATAGGTGCGGCCCGGTATGTTGATGTAGACTAGGCCGCGAGAGACGGGCGACCGCAACATCAGAGGCAGCTCGGACAGATGAGTCGGCCGCGGTATTGTAAGCTGGTGCAGACGGGGAAGATCGGCACCGATGTCATAAACCGGCTCGGACGGGCGAGTTAATCGCGGGCGCGGTCCCGGTGAGTCGAAGTAGTCCGGGCCACAAGGGCGGCGTCTTGCACACATATTCTTTGATCATTGTGGCACGGTCATATGCTAGCACATGACAGTAATTACGCAATTTATATATCCATGATCCGGCCATCGGCTTTGCAATGACCAATTGTTCTGCATATAAAATGCAAATACGAAAGTAATTGCTTTGTGACAAAAGCAATATGTGCTAAATCATACTTAGAGGGATATCACCTGATTCGCCCGAACAACAGATGAGTCGGCCGTGGCATTGTAAGCCGGTGCGGACGCGTGAACCGCCGTGAGGGCAGATGGACGAGTCGTCCATGGCTTTTGTAAAGCGGCGCGGGTGGCGATTCAAACATGATGTTGTTTAACCGGTGTAGATGCATGAATCGGCGGCAGGTGCGGACGGATGTAATCCGAACATCGGGGCGGCGACTTGCACGTATATCCGTCGAGCATCCTAGCACGGACAAACACCAATGCGAAAAGTTATGTTGATGCGCCCCCTTAGACGACACCTTTTCGTAACGGTCCTACAAAAATATTACAAGACCAAGTAATTGTTCTTTGATAAAAACAATATGTTTAATAAAATAAACTTTAGATGGATACCACCTGATATGTCTTGTCGGATGTCGAGCCAGTTGTCACGGTGAGACAACTTCGTTCCCTTAACAACTCCAAACCTCAATCACGTTTGTCCTCCCACTGGGCATTTTATTTAACAGCCATCCATGATAACTTCTTCCATCACAATGTGTCCTGGATGTGAGCAGCTCGTATCCTCCACGTCAGTGGTTTAGCAACAAGGCCGCGAGGGCAACTTGAGGTGCAGCTGGAGAAGAGGACGCGGCCGCATCCAGTCGTGGCAGCAAGCCAGCCGAGGGGTCACCCAGAGGCCGGTCAAGACGGGGCAGCTCGGAGTTGACGGCGACGCTGACTTGCTACTGCTGCGGCTGATGAGGCAAAACGTGACGGCAGCGGAGGCTTGTGGCGACGAGGCGCATACCGGGGTCAGCTTGATGCGGCTGTTGCAGCGAACGGCTCACGGTAGAGGCAGAGGCAACTCATCGGCCGGGGCGGCTCAACGGCAGCGGAAGCCATACGAGGCCCGGCCGGAAAAGGGGCGGCTGGGCCCCGGCGCAACAGCGGAGAGATACCTGCAAAGTGAGGCCACCGCCGCCGAAACCGCGTCCATCCCCACGCCCGAGTTGTCGCCGGTTTGGATGAATCCACGCCGAGTCGTATTCTTATCTCTTTTTTTTTCTTCCTTCTTTTCGGTAATCAAGGGTCAATCCAACTTGGTAACTTTTCCCTTCTTAATTCTGGAATTAATCTCGTTGTAACTTCCTTGTAGTAACCAGAATTGTCAAATAAAAACTAACTTGGCCTCTAATGACGTACTGATCCAAAACGTATTCTTCTTGTCTTCTAGTGACGTACTAGTACTTGAAATCACCAGGGTTGATGCTTGATGCGATGGAAACAATGCGCTCGTCTGCACTTTTTGACTTCATCAGAGAAAACAACTTCGGCGACTCTGACAGGAAAAACGTCTGCAATGTCTGCAGCCGCATTGGAAAATTATATCGTTCTTAAAAATGCATGACTTAACGATGGCGCACCAAAAAATCCATCCGCCTTTCGAGTCGTGTGCGACAGCACGCACGGATCCATAATCTCTTGATCGCGATCTTCTACCTGAGACTTGTCAGTGCCGGGTTAACCTGCTCGATTCTTCCGTGCCGGTTCTTCTTTATCCGGCTAATCACGGTCTTCTCGATCCTTGAGAAAAATTCCTCCAAGAACTCAACACCATCGTGCGCAGGCCCCACGGTGGGCGCCAACTGTCGTGGATTTGTCACGGCAGATGTCCTAGTGTGAGGACTTAGTCGCGAGGCCAACGCATCTATGTGGTAACTTGAGAGGGGTTGAGCGGGACGAGAGACGCGATGTTTTACCCAGGTTCGGCCCCTCACGGTGGAGGTAAAAGCCTACATCCTGCTTCATTGATATTGATGATGATGATTATGGTTACAAGTGTGCTCTATCTCGAGAGCTATTGTCTAAACCTAACTTGTCCAACTTGTGGAACTTGTGAATCTTGTCCCTTTTGAGGAGCCCTGCTCCTCCTTATATATGTTGGAGGGGCGGGTTACATGTGGAGTCCTATTAGGATTAGGACTAGTCTATCTCTAATACAAACCGGATACAAGTTCAGGTCTTAGCTCCTTGTAAGATAATATTCCTCTTGCCTTTCCTCTTAAACCGGCCCACCATTAAACGTTAACCGGCCTTCTGGGTCTTGGGCCTTGTCATCTGTCTGTATTAAACTCTCTTGAAAGTGATTGTCATCAATTACCAAAATGGGGGAGATTGAAAGAACATGCGGTGCCCCCATGTTTGGTTTTGGTAATTGATGACAATCTCTATGGACTAATGGTTTCCTTGAGTTATATTTGAAGGTTTTGTCCATAGGCTTTTCTTGGAGTGCATGTGTTGATTTCAAGGAGAGTTTGTGTCGACCAAGGTGTTATTTAAGGAATTATCCAAAGATTGGTCATGTGAGAGTTGAGCTTATTGCAAGCATGTCTTGAAGAAGAAGATTGTGTGATCATTCATGTCTACCTTCAAGACATCATTCAAATGAAGAGAATTGGAAAGGTTCAAGGTTGATCAAGACTAAGTCAAGAGTGAATCAAGTTGATCAACTCACAAAGCGCAGAAGATGTACCGAGAGGGATCAAGTGATCCCATGGTATGGTAAGAATTGTCAATTACGCTTTGTGTACTAACCCATGGTCTTCGTGAGAGTTCTTTGTGGGGTTAGGTTGCGGTGTGCAAGTTCAAGTGGAGCATCACGAAGAGATCAAATGCTTGAAGCTTGCCGTCCTTTGTGGTGATAATGGACTTGTGAAGATGTGTGGAAGAGTGGCTCACCCATAGTGAAGTATGGGGGAGCAATCAACTAGTCTTCATTGAGTCAACACAATCCAGAAAGGTGGTCCAACTTGAGGGAGTCAAGATTGTCATCATCTAGCTCAAGTGGACCATGTGCAAGGCAAAGGTTTGCCCTTGATAGGTTTTCTATTTTACCGGTCTCATGATGGTAGTTGGGAGACCGGGTTATAGGATCGATTGCCGTACTATCAAGGGGGGCTCTCGATGAGTAGCTTGATCGTATCGTTCGTAGAGAGCTCAAACCATTGCATCCTTGCATCATATTTCTTGGTTCTTGTTTGGTTCTCTTTGTGAGTCTTAGAGCTTATGGTCATCTTGATGACAAGCTTGAGTTCATCGAAAACGGAGTGCGCATGCATCTTCTATGATGTTTTCGATGTTGGAGGTTTTGCCGATTCTTCTCGGTTGGAGGTTTCACTCCTCTTTTTGTTAGGCATACCTCCCCAGCCTCTTCTTACTATTAACAGTCGATGTTTTGATGCTACTCGTCGTATTGTTTCCAACAAGCTTGAGTTTGCTCAATTCGGAGCTCATATGCAGAAGTTATGGCAGTTCTTGTTTTCTTGGAAGTGGTTTTTGTCTAGTCCCAGCGGTAGTACCACGAGCCCCAGCGGTAGTACCGCTTGGAGCTCTCAGCCGTTGTACCTCTGCTTCCGAGCGGTGGTACCGCCATCTTGCTCAGCAAAGACTTGGGCGGTTGTTCCGGCCAGGCACCGCCCAAGTACCGGTCAGGCCTCTGTTTTGATGCGGTACTCGGGCGGTGGTGGCCCGGTTGGTCCGGTCGTACCGGTACCACCGGTGTCCGGAGCGGTTCTACCGCTTAGGACTTAGCCGCCCGAGCGCTCAAGGCCATGCGGTTGCACCAGCCCGGTACCGCTCGACTACCGCACTCATGGGTGACTCCCTTCTGTTGCTATGCGGTGGTTGAGCGGTGGCTGGGCGGTTGCTCCGGTTATTCTTCTCAATCGGTGCTACCGCCTGGTCGCCCGGTTGTACCGCCTAGTAGGGTTCTGCACGTATACTGTGAGTCCCAGTTGCACCAGGACCAGGAGCGGTAGTACCGCTCGTGTGCGGGCTGAGCACATAAGATTGGATTTCCCCCCTCCTATAAAAGGGGGTCTTCTTCCCCAATGAACCCTATCTTTTGAGCTCGTGTTCTTCCCCCATTGTTGACCTTCTTCGAGCTTGCTAACTCTTAATCCCTACATGGATTCTTGCTAGTTTTTGAGGGAGAAGAGAGAGGAGATCTAGATCCACATTTCCACCAATCACTTTCTCCTCTATGTGAGGGGAACCCCTTGGATCTAGATCTTGGAGTTCTTGGTATTCTCTTTCTTGTTCTTCCTCTCATTTTCCTCCCTAGCATTAGTTGCTTCAGTGGGATTTGAGAGAGAAGGACTTGGGCACTCCGTGTGCCCTTACCATTGCATTTGGTGCATCGGTTTGAGTTCTCCACGTGATACGTGGAAGTTACAAGTTGAGAAGCTTATTACTCTTGGGTGCTTGGTACCCTTGAGCTTGTTCCTCTTGGGTGCTTGGGCGCCCTAGACGGTTGTTGGTGTTCGGAGCTCAATCATTGTGGTGCAAAGCTCCGGGCAAGCGTCGGGGTCTCCAATTAGGTTGTGGAGATCGCCCCGAGCAATTTGACGGGTACCGGTGACCGCCCCCAAGGATTGCCAAAGTGTACGGGTTCGATGACCGCCCCCAAGGGTTGCCATTTGTACGGGTTCGGTGACCGCCCTCAAGGGTCCCTTAGTGGAATCACGGCATCTTGCATTGTGCGAGAGCGTGAGGAGATTACGGTGGACCTAGTGGCTTCTTGGGGAGCATTATGCCTCCACACCGCTCCAAACGGAGATTAGCATCCGCAAGGGTGTGAACTTCGGGATACATCGTCGTATCCTCGTGCCTCGGTTATCTCTTACTCGAGCCCTTTACTTATGCACTTTACTTTGTGATAGCCTTATTGTTTCTTGTCATATATCTTGCTATCACATAGTTGCTTATCTTTCTTAGCATAAGTTGTTGGTGCACATAGGTGAGCCTAGTTATTTTAGGTTTTGTGCTTGGCAAATTAACCGCTAGGTTTATTCCGCATTTGTTCAAGCCTAAACCGTAATTATTTTAAAACGCCTATTCAACCCCCCCCCCCCTCTAGGCGACATCCACGATCTTTCATCTACGCACTTTGTCCTCACTCATGCGCATCCGAGAGCAACTTCCTGGTTGGTCACCCATCCTGACACTACTCCAAGCTGAGCACGCTTAACTTTGGAGTTCTGTCCGAATGGACTCCCGGAAAAGAAGGAATTCCTTATTGATATGAGTAGTCTATCATCCCTAAGAAGCGAGGCCATCACACTACCCTCTTGGGGCGACGTCGATGGGTGGGGGTGTACCTTTGGTACAACAACAATAGCAGTAATAGTAAGAGTCACATACCACACTACATATAGTTAGTCTTGCACATGCTCCCTCCGTTCCTTTATATAAGGTGTATTTGTTTTTCAAAAGTCAAACAAGGCCATATTTGATCAAGTTTTTAGAAAAATATATCAATATCCACAATACAAAATTTAAATAATTTCATCCATCATGAAAAGTAGTTTCATATTTTATCTATTTGGTATTGCAAATGTTGTTAGTTTATTCAATAATCTTGGTCAAACATTCAAATCGTTGACTTGCATGGAAAACAATACACCTTGTATTATAGAATGGAGGGAGTATTTACCATTGGCCATTAGGTTTTTGAACTGAGATTTGCAAATCAGGATTACCTATATGATTCGGGTCAATGTCATGTGTTGCTCCTATACCTATTTTTAACCCAAGGATTTTGTAGGATTTTTTCTGTAAACTAGGGTTGATCCCTTGAGAGTTGAGGTTACAAACACCCTCCTAACCATTCAACCACATGTTGCCATATTGGTTCCCATAGGATCTCAATCCTTATGAATGTCGCTTTGCAATTGATATCAAAGCAATGGTGTCACTGTATTCCGAAGGACTGTCATCTAAGGCCTAGTTTTATACTCCTTCCGTGATCAATGACACTTATTTTGGGACGCAGGATGTACAAAGTTAACGTCCAAGCCTCATTTTTCACTCGGTTCATGATTTGCAAATTGATATCAAAGCAATGGTGTCACTGTATTCCGAAGGACTGTCATCTGAGTCCCACCTCGCCGGCCGAAGGGGACGACGATCAGCTTATATACTCAGCTCCCGTCGGCACATTGAACTCCTCTGATTACTACCCGTCGATGTGCCGCGTCGATGCTGCCCTATTGGGCCTGGTTTCCACGGCGTGCTCCGAAACGCCTGTCGTAATCGCCCGGTGGGCTTGATAACGACGGGCTTACTAAGACACGCTGTGGACGGGCAGGCAATTTTTTTATGTAAAATATTTTTTACGCTTTTCTAAACTAGACTAACACCCAGTGTGCTGTAAACCAAGTTTTTGCTAACAAAGTAACACGCAGTGTGCTGCCATAGTTTAGTGTACAAAAACTTAACGACGACACGATTACATGATTACATATAACTATTCGGCAACAAAAAAATCATGTAAACAAAAAAAAGACTGATTATATAATATTTATGAAACAAAATATCATGTGGACATAAAAAACATTTGGAAAAGTGCCGAGTCTATTACATATAACTATTCGGAAGCAGAGTCTATTACATAAAATTTATAAGCAAGTGCGCAAAGCGTTTGGAAAATATAGTCCTCCAGTACCACCCAATCACATGCAAAACTCCTCCGTGCCGCATCTATTTCTTCTTCTTTGATATCCGAATAACTTTGTTTTTCACTTCATCAAGCTTGTTTCTTTCCAAAAAGATAAGTTGCGCAATCATTAACTCTCTCGAATCATCAATTGAGCTCTGAAAAAAAAATGGTGTTAGCACAACGTTCATTGTACATCGTAGTCCAAACATGACTTGCGTACCTGTGAAAATAAGCCTGTCCATTTGTCACCATCCCAATATTGAAAGCATCGAAGGAGAAATATTCCACACGAATTCCTAGTGCATATAATTTACGAAGATTAAATATCTACTGTACATACAAGACCGACATTCTGTCAGAGTAAGAACTCACCCATCATGTTGTTTTGGCATGTCATACGTTTTAATAGGCCAATTGGAAACATCCGGATAATTCACAATTCCGGTTGCATTTGCTTCTTGGATATCTTCTGCTAGTTGTTTTCTCTAAAGATATAATAAACATGGTGGAAAGAATGTCATTCAGTGTACTAAAGAAAACGAATGTTAACAAATGCACATTTGAAAGTTAAACCTACCAGGTCCTCAACGAGTTCTCTAGTAACACTGTCAAGTTTTTCGGTCATCAACGAGTCAAAAACCTGAAACTCTCTCTTCCCGCTATGCATGACGACAGTAATCCAGTGATTATTTTGCTTGTTTAGAGGAATGTAAGTCTGCATCACAAGGACCATAAAACACAATCATCACATACTATCGTATGTATGTACCGTGTTAACAATCAAACTTACCTTTGATTTTTTGAAATACTCGTCCTCACATCTGTTCACGGGTCCATTACTATGCGACTCTGCTTCATAATCGTTACCGGCGGTCTTCTTTCCGGATCTAATGTGAAGCAACCAATGTATCCTCCAAGTTGTCAACATGAAACGATCATCATTAACTTTGTCGACCAAAAATGATGAGTATGCATTAATTACCTATAAATATTGTGTTAGATTTAACAATGGTATTTTCAAATCAATTGTAAAACAATATATGAAATTAACTTACGTCGCCACTTAGCCACTCATGGTTAATAATCTGACAAGCTCTCCACACAGTGAGACCTTCTTCCATGTCATCATTGAAAATTTCTGTTTTGGCATGTTTTTGTGAATGCTCATGCGCGCGCACGTACTTGATGGACGCTTTCACCACATCATACTCATCACCAGATTTGTTAACACCACCATTTTAAAACAATTCTGTAACGCACAACTCAAATAATTATAAACGCAAATACATAAATAATTATTACACAATAACAATTAGAAACACAAAAAACTTACTTCCTTTGGCAGAACGTTTTGCACGTTTGTTCGGTTTAGGGACCACATAAGGAGACTTGACATGTTGTGATCCTTTGCGCTTGCGCCTGCCAGTAACCTCCTCCACTTCCTCTTGTACTCCTTGAGAACCAAGCAACGCATGCGATGCGATTTCGTCCGTCTCTAAAGATGTGGCAGCTTTTTCATCTGATACTTCTGGTACTTGGGTAGGATCATCCATATCACCCTTGAAACTACCGCAGTACTCAGGTGTGCAGTAAAAAGGTGTGTTTCCACTAGAAGTTACATCAACGCCGTCATCATCCTTTTGCAAATTCATTTTGGAAGGTGTGCGGAACCGGTCTGAATCATCTTTTTGATATACAAACTCTTTTTTCGGACGTCCACCATCGTTTGAAGACTCATTAATGCCTCCGTACAGATTCTCTTCGTCCTCTTCCAGGTTACTGGGTTTGTAGGAGACGCCGGTTTTGTTCAGTTTCTCAATCATCCTCTGCAAGAAAACATTTCATCTTAGTTCTTCAATTCACTGATGGACATTAAAGTGACGTGCTCAAGTGTTACCTGTGCGCATAACTCTGGCAAACGAAGCATTTCCTTCCGAAGCTCATTCATCTCACTCAAAATCCGGTCCATAGTAGGCTTCTGGCTCGAAGCCTCTGAGGTACTGCCCTCTTTCCTCGTTCCAGTAACGTTAGATTTTTTGCTACTAGCTTTCTTGGTTTTTTTAGCTTCTTCTTCCGCAATTTTTTTCAGCCTATACTCCTCTGTAATGTTGTCATCAATCTACAAGTGCAACAAGAGAATTATACATACAAACCATATGCACACTTTACTTTATTTCATAAATGTAAAAAAAACATGATTACTAGGATTACCATCCCAACACCACGACCATATTCATAGTCGTATTTGTCTCTTCTCACAGCCATATCTTCCGTCCAGTTCCTCATCAGCGAGCTCAACAATGCCAACGGATCATATTTTGGACCGGTGATTGGTTGCACCTTCTCCCAGTATAGGTACTGCAAAACACATAAACTAATTAAATTACATGTTCTTCCATGACATTTTATAACAAAAGTGTTGAAATTAATAAATACAACGTACTTGCAAAAGGGCGAGGTTCCCCTGGGGCCACTGCCTAACATGGCCGTCCTGCAGAAGCTTACCAATCTCCGATAAACAGAATCGTGAAGTGAATGCATTCCAGTTGAACTTCCTTATCAACTTAATATTTTGCACTAAGGCATAGTATTTTTTCGGAACGTATTCATGAGACACTGGAGCAATTATAGTTCCTAAGAGAACCAGAAATGTCATCCGAATAAAGTCATCATCAGTGCTCTTATTCTTCACAATCTTTTCTATGAGATCATCAATCATGATCTTATTTTTCTTGCTAACAAAACTAACATGTATTTTTTTGGTTGCTTTTTCTCCTTCAGTACTAAGAAACCCAAAAACATCCACTCCATTGTTTTTCCAACCAAATATGGAGTCATCATCAGGCCTTAGTGAAATAAGAGCTTTACATCCAGCAGTACTTCCAGAACTCTCTTCAACCATGAATTTTTTGCTACTCGGATTGTAACCTTGGAGTAAAAAGTGAAGCAAAAAATCACGCATCTTTATCGATGGTATTCTAAACATGCCCTGCATATCCGTTTCATAAAACCTGAATTTCTGACTGGGTGACAGTTTGTCAACTAGGCTAACCCACTTTTGAACAGAACATGGAATCACACCGTCGATATTCATACTGCATCAAATAGATTTCGTCACATACCATCATACTGCTATGAGCCTCGTCGTATAAAAAACTGGAAAAAAAACTTACACGACGGCGACGGCGACGGTGGGAGAGGCACCGGCGGCGTATAGAGGGCGACGGGTCAGGAGACGCAAGCCGGCGCGGGCGCACCGACGACGTTTGTACGGTGGGGCGACGGTGGGAGAGGCACCGGCAGCGTATAGAGGGCGACGGGTCAGGTCAGGGCAGGCCGGCGCGGCCGCACCGGCGCCGTTTTGGAGTGTGGGGCGACGGGCGTCGTACGCTGGCAGCACGTGTAGATCGCGGCGGCGGCGAGACGGGCTGACGTAGAAGGAAAATTTGCATGCACGTCGGCTAACGACGTCGCCCGAGCGCTGATTGCGGCGTCGTTGTTAGTGGGACGGCCCCATGCACGCATGTACGTCGGTTAGCGAGACGGCCGGCGTTTTTTTTGTGCAGGGCCTCATTTTTTTAACTAAATAAAATAGGCACATTTTTTTAACTGTATCAAATTTTTTTACCTTAACCAATTTTTTTAACTTAGCCAAACGTGCCCAATTTTATTAACTTAATCAAATAGGCTCTTTTTTTAACTTAGCCAAATGGGTCCAATTTTTTTCCACGTGCTACTGTGCCCTAGCAGGGCACGCACGCAAAAATTTGTCCCGTTTCGAGTCCGTATGGATTTTCTACGATTTTCTGGGCCGAAAACCAAGAAAATACTGCCCGGACGTGACGCAACGTGCGTTCGTTGTCGGATTTCGTTCATTTTGGCCGTGGGGTGCTCGGGTGGGGCCCCACACGCGCTGGCAAAAGTTGGGTGCAATCCGTCAAACCGCTCAGGTACTTGCTGTGGAAGAGGGTGATTTCGGTATGGCCGGAGGGGACCCTCGGTCGCACGTCTCCGCTTCGCATCCGCCAAACGTGCCCAATTTTTTTCCACGTGCTACTGTGCCCTAGCAGGGCACGCACGCAAAAATTTGTCCCGTTTCGAGTCCGTATGGATTTTCTATGATTTTCCGGAAAATATTTAAAATGATGGGTTTACAAATATTTAAAAATATTCCAGAAAATTCATAAATGCTAATGAATTTAAAACTATTTCAGATAATGTTAATGAATTCAAAAATTATCGAATTCATAAATATTAACGAATTATAAATATTCTCTGGTTCATAAATTTAAAGAATTTAAAAATATTTATGAATCTTTTTAATTTAACAAATTCTTGTATTAATATATAACAAATTCATATATGTTAACAAATTCTTGTATTCATATATGTTAATGAATTCTTGTATTTTATTTGTTATATCTCACCTTTTTAATTCTTGTATTTTATTCATATATGTTAAAAAAATAAAAAATAAATTCTTGTATTCATATATTTTAATTTTGTTATTCATATATAAAACAAAAAATATAACAAATTCTTGTATTCATATATGTTAATGAATTTAAAAATATTCTCTGATTCATAAATGTTAATGAATTTAATAATATTTCAGAAAATGTTAATGAATTAAAATATCTCACCTTTTTAATTTTTTTTGTTTTTTATTTGTTGTATTTTTTATTTCAAAATTTCAATTTTTTTCATCCACCGGCTTTACTATATGGACATATTTAAACAAAATCTGAACATTTCTAAAACACTTTATAAACATTTAGATACACTTTTTATTTTTTATTTTATGTGTTTTCATGATTTTTTTATTCTACAATTTTTCGATAATTGCATACCTTATTCTGTGCTATGTATATTTGATGCAAATTTTTTAAATATATTGTGAACATTTTTATGCATGGGTTGGAAAATTTTCAATTTTTCTCAAAATAAGCGTTCAATATTTAGCTAATTTTTTGAACAAACTTTGAAGACAAATTTAAACAAGACTCGAACAAACTAGATTGAACATAGAGATATTTTACATAGTCCATTCAACAATACCGAAACCAAATGAGTTTTTTCGAACCTAAACTATACATAGTTCATACTTAGAACATTTTAAAAAAAAACTACTCCTCCTCGTCGTCGCTAGCCAACAGATCGACGACCTCCGCGCCGTCATTGCCGTCACCCCCGCCGTCGTCGTCATCGTCGTCGCTGACCTGGGCTAACCGCTCCCAGTCGATGACGTCGTCGTCCGACGACTCCGACGCCTCCGCCTCCGCCTGCGGGACCACTGGCGGAATCGCCGCCGCCGCCTGGATCGCTGCCGCCTGCTCGGCGGCCTCCCTTGCAGCCGCCGCCGCCTCTGCAGCCGCCGCTGCAGCCGCCGACGCGCGCAGGGCGACGAGGTAACCCGGCGTATCGTCGGGATCGCCATCCTCCCGAAGAACCAACTGCTCCGGCGGCAGTTCCACCTCCGGCGGGGCGGGGGGATCGGCGGGCGCCGGCGTAGGTGGTGGAGGAGCCTGACGGCCGTGCGCTGCTGGACGGGGGCGCGGGACAAGAAGGCGGCGACGGTCGCCGATGAGGTCAGGCGTGACGCCGGACTCCGCCAGCCGGTACGCGCCGATGACGGCGGCGTAGTCTTTGCCGTCCCAGAACGCATGACGGCCGGCGATGTTGTTGCGGCCGCCGGTCCGCTTCTCCTCCGCGGTGGCGCCGGGCCCGCGCGTCGGGTAGCCGTCCTTGTCGAGTTTCCAGTCGTGCGGAAGACGGCAACCCGGCGGCACGAGGAGCCCGAACCGGTAAAGCTCCTCCGTCTCCGGCGTGCTCAGGCTCGACGGCCACGCGCTGGGTCCGTCATCGCCGCCGGTGCCGGAGCTGCTGCCGCTGTGGAACGACATGTCGCCGGCGGCCTTTTGGGAGGTGGAGACGGGAGAGGAGCGGTGTTTGCGGCGACGGGCGGGGAGGAGCGGTGTTTGCGGCGACGGGCGGGGAGGAGCGGTGTTTGCGGCGACGGGCGGACGGGGGTGAGATTTATAGGGAGACGGCGGGGCAGCGGGCGGACGGGTGGTTGGGCTATCAATTCGACGACAGTCGAGGGCGGCGGCGCGGCAGACGAGGGGACGGGGCGGCGGGGCGGCAGACGAGGGGACGGACGGGACGGGGCGGCGGGCCGCAGTTCACGCGCCACGACGCGCTTTCACCGGGCGACGCGCGGTTTGACCACCGACGTGGTAAAAATAACGTACGTCGTCACAGAAAAAAAAACGTACACGTACGTACGTCGACGGGCCGCGCGGGTACGTCGCGGGGGCGGGACTGGGGGAGGGGCAGGGGCAATGACCATCCTACCCTTTTTTAAGTTTTCAGACGAAGGGGTATAGGACGATCTGGACCGTTGATGTTTCCAGGGGTTGTACCAAAGAAAAAGTGCATCATGATATGATACTACACCCTCTCTTTCTTCATTTAATACTATGCCACCTCATCAAAATTGTCTAGTTGACATGCATGATACTAACTATGATACTACCATTACGACCAGCCTAATGGGCTGTTGTAGTGACCAGTTGAAGTGACTCGACATGGCTCTGCAGAGCTAGGTGGGAGTAGCTCTTTTGCTTCTTGGAAGTTGAAGGCTGGCAGTTGGAGGTTCAATTGCTTCTGACTGTTGTCATGAGCTCCTTTTTATTCTCCACGGAGCACTTGCTGGTACTTGCTGCATTGTTGGCTTGTTGCCCGGAGTGACTGGAATGCCGGATGCACTCTGGCTCTAGAGCAGCAGCAATCCTGGTGCAGGCATCTTTGAAAAGCCAAGTATCACTGCCTTTCTTCAAGATTGTTCATCTCTGCTGCGCCAAAGCATATACTCCATTTCAAGATATATTTTTTACCTTTCTTCAAGGTTTTTCTCAACACAGACATGTTTTTTAATACATTTTCAAGACCGATATGAATGATTACCAGCATACGTAATCAGCAGCTTTGAGGTTTTCTCTCTCAATCACCATTTGTATCTCTTGGAGCTTCTTTGCAAATGTAAGGTGTTTCCTCTGCCATGCGTCCTACTCATCCCTTTTACTCTAAAACTAAAATCTGAGTTGTTGTTTTTTGGAGGAAAAAAAAACCAGAGTTGTTGAATGTCAGCATATAAAAAGCATATTTACTTGCTTTGATTTGTTCGATCGTTTACTGGTGTTTCTACTTTCGCACCTGAGTCCACTTGCTGTCTCTCCTTGCTGCAGAAACATTCTGTGCATATTTACAGTTTTCAGCTCTGTACTATTTACAATTTTTCAATAGGAAGATTCTGTGCATATATATTTTTGGGGTTTGAAGGTAGAATAAACAAGAATGTGTGAAGAGTGACATAACACAAGAGCAATCTTACTCTCTAGGAGGGAGAAATTACCCCCGTGAGACTGACATTAGAGTTCGATTTTTCATTGCTTTGTTGAATGTGCAACTGACATTAGCTGCAAATTTCAGTTCACGGGACTGGATTAGCAGCATCCCAGATGGAGAAACTTTGTGACTGTTGCAAGAGATATGCGGACCATTTGGATGAAAAGATGAAGTGTTTCCGCAGGCACATGGGTGCTGATTTTAGACATGGCATGGTAAGTCTGTTATGATTTCAGTCTCTCTCAAGTGTGCCCAGATATCTTCTGTTCACAGTTTAACATGCAGGGTTGGTTAGGTTTGTGATGGATAGTTGCCTACCAGTTGCATAAACTTGATGGCAGTTCAGTTGTTGTTAAACAAATAGAAAGAAGTGAATAGATTCTGAAGCTAATCATGCGTTTTGCCATTGTTAATAAGTTTTGTAGCTAAACTCATGGATTCCAGTCCAGCAGTTATTCCTGTAAGGCTGAAACGTTGTAGCAAATGAACTTCAAGGCTCAAGATGACAATGGAGTGGTGTTTTTTACTGAAGCTAATCATGCGTTTTACCATTGTGAAGCTTCTGTTAATATTAAATATTAGTCATGTAATCAAGCTCTATTTATCTTTTGTTCACCGCTAACATGCAGGGTTAGTTAGGTTTGTGCTGAATAGTTGCCTACTAATATTTTTCTTTTTTTGACACTGATAGTTGCCTACTGGTTGGTTGAACTAATGGCAGTTCTGCTGTTAAACAAATAGAAAGAAGTGAATAGATACTGAACATATTGCTAATGAGCAAAATCTGTAGTCAAACTTATTGGTTCCAGTGTCCTGCAGTTATTATTCCTGTAAGGCTGAAACATTGTACCAAAAGAACTTCAAAGCTCAATATGACGATCAACATTGTGTGTTTTCTAATTTCAAAGTTAATTGTCCATTGTGTAATCATGAACTTCTGGTTAATGTTAATCATGTAATCAAACTCCATTTATTAATCTATTTCCTGACTAGTCTACTAGAACATAGTTCTCACACTGCATCTATATCGTATTTTTTGCTGCAGTCATCACTGTCGAAAACTATGAAATTGTTGTGTTTATACTTCATACTAATATGTTTACATAATTTTTTCTCAGATCATACCAAAGAAGTTCATAGATAATTTCGGGGGAAAGATCTCAAGAACCATCGAACTAGAATCTTCTAATGGTAATATGTATGTCTTTGAAGTTTCCAAGCGCATGGGTAATACAGTCCTCCACCGTGGATGGCAGGCATTTATAGATGAACATCACATAGAAGAGAATGATTCATTGTTGTTTCGTCACATTGAGAAATCCCGTTTTGAGGTTCTGGTCCTTGATTCTGATGATTGTGAAAAGGTGTTCTTCTGCCCTGGCATCAACATTGTTAGTAATGTTGAAGAAAGAGGTGCGGATTCTGTTAATATTTCAAATAGCTCCCGTGATTATGCCACAAGATCATCAGGAAGCAAAAGGTTTGCTACGTGTGGAAGGGGTAACTCAAGCCATCCTAGAAAAGCAGCGAAGACAACCTTAAATTACTCCTCACCTGAGAATTCAGGTTGCCTTTTGATTCTCTTCTGCACCGACACTCTCTCAGTTATTGTTCACATTACATTTTATATTATAACTATATTGCCGTCGTTTTCACCGTTGGGATTATGTACAGGAGAAGACACTGAGAACGAAAATACAGACGCAATATACTCATCGTCTGAGGATTCAGGTTACATTCTGATCCTTTTCTGCATTAACATTACTTCCTGAATTATGTGTTCACAATAGAATTTATATTATATCCTATTGTCACCGTTTTCACCATCGAGATTATGTACAGGAGAAGAAACTGAGCCTGCAAATACAGACATAGAATACTCCTCATCTGGGGATTCAGGTTACATTTTGATTCTGTTCTGCATTAGCATTACTTTCTGAATTACGTGTTCAAAATACATTCTCTATTAGATTTTATCATTGACGTTTTCATTGTTGACATCTGTACAGAAGAAGGCACTGAGGACATTCCTTCGGAACACGAATCATCCTTTGAGCTAGATGATGGCCACACACCTTCACGGCAAGATTATGTCTTAGCTCGGGGAAGAACTCTATCCAGAGTACAGGATGAGAAAGTAACTACGCTTATCCAGGATGTTGGAGCTGAAATTCCTGTGTTCGTGGCTGTCATGAAGCCGAGCTATGTCAAGTCACAAACTTCTGCTCTTGTATGTTTTACTGTTTGATTTTGCCAAAGTTGTCGTTCATAATGTTTAAATGCTTAATTTTTAGATTTCTGCATGAGCATTTTAATCCATTGCATATTTGATATAATTGTGCTTTTATATTGATTGCGTGAAGAAAAAGGAAAGTGTGAATCACTGATAATTATTTGAGTTCAGTAAAATGAAGACAGTTCTGTTTTCAGATACTAAAATATACATTGCACATTGTAGCATCTAGCCAGGGAACGTTGTGCATCTTTAAGTTAGATATACATGAAATGCAGTTGCGAAGTTCTATAAGATAGCTGTTTAAGTTACCATGTACAGGTAAGCAATGTGCTCAGATTTTCTTGTAAAGTTGGCAATTTATTAGATACTAGCATCACTTTTTTTTTCTGGTAGCACATATGCTCTAGGATATGCAGTCAACTTACTTGACAGATCATGTGCTTCAATGAAAATTTTATGTGCAAATAAAACACTTTACATCAGGCTGGAGTTACTCTCTGTCAGCCTAATCATATTTGTTGATCTGTCGCTGATACTGTGCCATCTGGAATTAGGTCATTCCCAAAGGCTATGCAGTTGAACACTTCCCACCTAAAAGTCAAACTGTGACACTGCAGCGCCCAGGCAAGAGCAAGAAGTGGCATCCCAGATTGCACATTAGGAAAGATAAACGCGGGGCCATCCTTTGTGGGCCTGGTTGGTTAGACTTTGTTCGCGACACTCAAGTACAGGTGGGAGATATCTGCATCTTTGAAAAAATGAAGAAGGGCACTGGAAGAACATTCACATCACTTAGAGTACATCTACTTCGCAAATCAATGCTTCATTCCGGTGGAAGCGGAACTGGTCCTAAAAGAGTAAGCTCAACTCATGGCAAAACAAGGGTTAGTTCAGCTACCCCTAAAAGAGCAAGCACAACTGATGGTAGAACCAGGGCAAAGGCAACTTCGACAACCAATGTTAGGAAGGAACCAGGTGATGGTACATCAAGATGCCCTCGGTAGGCTGAAACAAATTGGTGCACTTCCAGTTCTCTCCTTTCTGATTCGTTTTAGAAATGTTTCCAGGAGGAAATGAGCCTTCTTCGGTTCACAGCCATGGTCACGAAGCACGTCAGGGGCCTGTCGAGTCTAATAAATCCAGAGGGCCTCGGAAACGTCCCTACATAATATCATCCACTGCATGTCTGACCAGGGAGCAGGAGATGTATGTCGACAAGAGAGCTCGCTCCCTTCAGTCCGATGTTCCCATTTATGCGTCAGTAATGAACAAGAGCAGTGTTGGTGACAACAGCCTGTATGCCGTAGTAAGTCGATCAAGATCTATTCTTTACACATTTCAGCTGCCAATGGGATGTGTTATTATTCATTGTGTTCTTAAACCTGGTAAGATTTCAGCTAACCTGTTGTTTTAATGCAACATTTTGTGTAACAGACTATTTGCAGGAACTATGCTGCTGAGTATCTACCAGCTGGAGCGCAGACTGTGACACTCCTGAGGGCAGAGAAGAGCAAGACATGGGAAGTCAAGGTGAACCCGAGGATTGGCGACGCGAAGATGCTCAGGGGAGGTTGGCGTGAGTTTGCCCACGACAACCATCTGAAACTCAAAGACATATGTCTGTTCCAGCTGATGACGGACCAGAGGAAGCTTACGATGATGGTCGACATCATTCGTCACAATGAGAAGCGTTAGTTTTAACTTTCCAGCACATGAGAGTGAATCTCGGGTGGCTGTTCTGCTGGTATTTTTTGTGTGCTTTTGGTAGTTCTGTAATCTGTAAACTCTGTGGTGGTGTGGCTACTTTCCAAACTAAGGGAGAAACCTATGTTTATGTCATGGAATTATTCAATAGGCCTTCTGGTATTCAGGGAGTTATCTAATTTTAGGTTGGGTTATTGAATCAATGCAATATTGTTTTCTATGCACATTATCGCAAACTTCCCCTGTGTTTCTATCAAACATGAATAAATAATTGTTCATGAAACTATATGTAGTTTGATTCGATGGATTGGTTCTGTAGAGAGATAGCTACAGCAACTTTGAAGGTCTGAAGGATGAAGTGAAGGTCTGAAGGATGAAGTGAAGGTCTGTTGGAATCCACATTCAGTCATTCCATAATCACTCTGCTTTAGAAAGGAACTGTCTAACTGTTTGTTTCCACAAGAACTGTAGAACAGGGCTTCTGACTCAACATAATACGGTATGGTAGAGAAGAATTATTTACCGTCGGCGTCAACCGGTGCCTCTTCCCTGCCTCTCTCTTCCGCATCCGCTTTGTATCTTGAATTCTCTCCGGTTATTTCTTGTACAGCCCCATCGCCGCGTCAGTTCTGCACGTTGGCAAAGGTGGTGCGGCCACTGCTGTCACTATGATTATATGGTTGTAAAGTCTCCAGTGTTAACAAAGAAACAAGAAAAAGAAGTTACATATATTGTTGTATTGTTACACACGGATAGGAGAATATGCAAAATATGAACACCTACTGCAACGAGGATAGAACAAATGCTGAATAAAACATGATTTAAAATAAGTCATGTGTGTATTGAAATGTCGATCTTACATAATAATTTAATATTTTAATCAGATATCTCAGTACAAATATGAAAAAATCAATAACTTTGGGTAAAACATTACTTATATGGATAATATTACTCATCAAGCCATGTAGAACAACTAGAGAAGCTGACATGCACAAAATATGTGTCTAACAGAAACTACTTAGCTCTATGAATATAATTCTGTTTCTTCCCTTTGGTAAACAAGGAAAGATTATTAAATACTTCCAAATATGAGCTAATATTTCCAATTCAGGTTTTCCATATATAACTCAAATATTTTCTTTTCCACGATTTTTATAAGTGTGATCACCGCGGAATTAACGAGTAGATTGGACCCGCACAAAAGGAGTTTCAAAATCACCTTGAAATGTTCAGTACCGTAAAACTGAAATGTCCTTAAAACAGTGTTATATGATCAAGAGATTATATACAGTTTGAGGATGAGAATCGCCTCAAATGTTGGGTCCTCATATAATGCACCATCTATAGGAAAGACTAGAAGATCTTAATCCTTTTGTCTTTTTTATTTCTGAAGGTATTGCTAATAATTCAGATTTGTTACAATCAGATGAACTATATGGTATGCCAAATATGGCAAAAGGGCCACATACCTTGAAGTAATATCATCATACTTGAGTCATTAAGCCCTCCATGTTGCCCGTCAGGTTCACCAGAGCAATTTGATATAAAAGTAATACAAAATGGAAGAACTAGAGATTAATTCAGACAAATTTACTCACAGAGGCAATAAAGCTCTTGCACTAATCTAGCCTTATGGTGCAAGCAGCAAACGGCTACGCAATGCAAGTTATTACACCACACGCAACCCACTATATACTTTGGTTAAGAAAATAATTCAGAAAAATAGAACTTGGAAGTTGCCTGTGATAGTTTATTACTCTACGTAGTAGGAAGATATTATATTATGTAGCCACTGCTTAATATGGCAAAACGTCTATACACTTCACATATATAAGGTCACCTAAACATTTAGGACAGAACTATATATACATTTATCTTTTTGCATGCGGCGATGAATTTCGTAGTTTGCAGCATCAAGCTTATGTTGCATCAAAGAACATATCAAGGAATAAACTAAAAGCAGCTCAAAGCCTGTACGGGGACAAAATGAAGACATGACAATGTCAGTCCTTCTATTGCTACACTTGTACGCAGGATCAAGGACCAAACTTCTTCTTGGGCAATGGCCAGCGCTCTAGGACTAGAACTGTCTTACCCTCAACCTGGGATGTCCACTGCCTTCCTCCCATCTATCTGTAACCCATGCCTCCTAGGAGGATTGTAATCATAGTTCTACCCTTTCAATGAAATGAAACGCAAAGGTCCTTTGTGTTTTCCCAGAAAAAAAAATGAAGAGAAAATAGGAGAGAAATCAGGGATCATAGAAATATGAAGCTCGTAATTCTTTAGTCGTATGAATATAACAGCGCAAATCGTGGCTTAAGACATGTAAAAGACGGAAAATGTTGGACAACTTATGAAGGATTTCTGAATTCTGAAACCTCTCTAAGAATTTGGGGAGGTTTATTCCGATTTTGTTAGTGAAAATTAGGTATCCTGCATCAGAAAAGGTATGCAAAGATCAAGCCACTCCACTGCTTTTTGAATCTGAATTTAGAACTTTGCATGCACCTATATGTACTGCAATCATTAATTAGTTCATACATTTGACCGTGCATAAACTTTAAACAACAAAAGGAAACTCCAACTCCAACAGAAAAGTGAAACATTTGCTTAGACAACATGGATTGACTAAAACAATTAGCATTTGTTTACAAAATAGAGAAGTGTCCTTGTCAACACACAGCATCATATAAAACACATGGCTACATACAGCCTAGTGCTTGGATAAGTTTCAATTAAAACATACAAACTGAATAAACATCAAATCATCACAGTTCACAATACTAGAGTAGATCGAACCTTAATGGCACCTCACGCAGCAATCAGTTAAAAATTGATCACTTCATAAATCACACCAAGCCTGTCACTAGAGAAATCTTAATTGCAACCATCAGAAAATTGCAGGTCTCAAACAACTAATGCTTTGAAAATTCTAAATCTGAAAATACAGAAAATAAACATTATATAACCATGACCTACCAATTGACATTAATATAAATCTAATAAGGCAGTGGGTTTATCTAAAATATTGAGATAATCATATAGGCCAGAATCACTAGCCAAGAAGCACCTAGGCACTGCATCCGACCTTCGCGGCCACAGCCGCTGCAGAGGTATTAAGGGCAGTTACTCGGGGTGAAACAGTTACTGAGGAATAGGAAGGAGGAATAAGGTGAAAGATAACAGAGACGGTGGAGGCAATGCCAGTGCTGCAGAGGACACAAAACAGTAGCCCGATGTGAGTGCACATCACAACTCAGCTTAAGTAGATCAATTTATTTATCAAACAAGTGGATTACATCCTAACTTATCGACTTGAACACAAGAACCGGACTCTGTAATAACAGCCTAACAGGGCCCATCAATTGGCATAAACACATCGAAAGACAACCAGAGGAGGAACTCTTGCTACAAAACTTGAAGATTCTAGTAGATGACAACTAGGTAGTAGAACTCCTCGCCATCCCCACCAGTCAGCGCCCTGTCTTGGCCTTCCAGCACATCCTGGTAGGTGTTCTTGACTTGTAATCCAATCACTTCTGGTTGCCTCCTCAACACTCAGCAACGTGAAGGCCATCAGTGAGTTTAATTCGGTTGTGTGTGCTCCGACATTGACAGGAAAACAAGAGAAAGCAAGTTATTCATATAGCCTGAAATAAACTCTGCAATGAACACGAAGAGAAGGGGAAAAGATCGAACCTTCTTCAGGCGATTTGGGACATCACGACAGGAAGACCACGGGGATTTGGTTGATACGACTAGATGACCGTCCAGTAGACCAGCTCCTCGACAGTGGGTTCCTTTTCACTCCCTTGCCGCTCCTCTGCGACAACTGCCGGAGCTGTCTCCTGGTCACGGCTGTTCTGCGCCTCGGTCACGACGAGGCAGCCGCGTTGGCCGGAAGAGGGAGCAGCTGGGCCTCGCCGACGGCGCAGGGCGAGGCTGCGGTCCAGGATCGCCGACGACCAACCTGCAGCCTCGGAGTCGTCAGCGAGAAGGAGATCCCCGCAGCGGTCTCTCTTCTTCCCGCCGGGGCCGCGCATCTGCGCCGGCTGGACGGGATCCACGAAGGTGAAAGGTATCCTGGGTGCCGCCTCCAGAGTGGAGGAGCTCACTAAGGAGCTCGCCGGAGAAAAGGTCTCCTTTTCCCCCCTTCTCCTCCCTTCGTTCTCTTGGAATTTCTTCCTCGTCTTCTTGATAGTGCAGTGCAATGCTGATGCGCTCTGAATTTCGTCAAATTTGTGTATGTGTGGACTAGTCTTATTCTGTGGCTTGAGGAATTAAACAAGGAAGATTGACAATCTTCAATCGAACACAACATATTTCTGTACTGAACCGACGTTGGAGCAGCAGCACAAGTTCGATTTGCAATGCACTACTCCAAATCCTGGTCAAGTGGTTGCTGTTGATGTAGTCTGAATTTAGAGTGGAATCCTGCAGTTGATGTAGTCCAGCATGTCAGATTTGATTTAGTCTGAATTTAGAGCTGCGTGTAGTGCCAAACTGGATGATGTAGTGCTCTGAATTTAGAGGTTTATGTAGTGCCAAACTGGATGTAGTGCCAAATTTTGCAGTATGTAGACTCTATTTTGAAATTCAGAGATAATGAAAAGATCAAGCTTAGATTAATACCAGATCAAACTGAATAGTGGAGTACTGCTCACTGAAAACAGTGCAGTATTCACTCAAATTTTTGTATCTTAGTTTAAGTTACTGAATTTGCAAGCACTGTTCAGAGTAGATTTTTGGTTGAATTACAGTGCTTTCAATCAATTTGCAACATTTGTCACTGTCAGGTCATCACAAGCTAGAATTCCATCAAAGTGAGTAATACTTTCACTATCCTAATGCTTTATAAATGCAGAGAAGATGCTCATTTTTCTGTAACCTGTAGATGCCATGCTCAATTTTTTGGTAAAGCTAGAATTCCATATATTTTGTGTTGCTATTGGAGACTGGAGTAGCATTTTTCAAATGGATGCTTCTTTCCAAATTTGAAATGATCTGTAAAAAAATTGAAATGATTCTGGATGCATCAACCTCCCCAACTTGAATTTGTAGATGCTCAATTTAGATGTTTTCGTCCTAACAAACAAGTAAACTACTGTAACTCTAGTTTTGTGGTAAACTACTGTAGTTGATCTGTATCTTCATGCTGATGTTGTTCCAACCATAAGGAGTGGATCATCCCGTGTAAACTACTGTACTGATAACTCCCCCACCTTAATTACTTGAAGAAGGTAACAACTTGTGTCATTACTTAGAAGAAAATGATGATTTACTGGTCTTAATAATATTTCAATTGATGAACAAAGGACTAGTGTCATTACTCAGAGCCTTACGGTCTTGCAGCATGTTCAGAATAAATATTCGAACCTTGCGGTCAAAACTGAATGTTGACAGTAGTAGTAAAACTAAATTGTGCACTTATTTAGGATCAGTTTTGCCCCTTTTCAATTTTGCTCTACATCACTTGCTCCTTGTAAATTATTGCCAATCCACTATCAATTTTGATCAGCATAATTGTGCACTATTCCTCAGTGTGATAATCCTCCTGGGAAGATAATCTACTACTCCCAGCACTACTGCTCCCATGATCACGAAGTGTTAATCCTGATGTAGCTTCAACATTTTCAGTTTACTGCTGTACCTGACGGCCTCTCACAAGTCACAGTCTGCAACAAGTTTACAAATTATCTTCAGCAATTATCTTGCAGGTTCATCAGCACTTGAAAGAGCAGTCACAGTAAACTCAGAGTTTGGGGTACTAGCAAATTAACTGAACCCTGAAACCTGAAATTTACTGAAACCTGAAACCTGAAATTTACTGAAACCTGAAACCTGAAATTTTAACTGAATTTTACCTTCTTCTTCTTCCTGAGGAACACGAGCTATGGGCTCTGGCGGCAGCACAAGGAGCAGGACCTCGTCGGCGTGCTTCTTGCCGCACGCCCAGCCTCGGCGCCGGAGGGGCGGGGCGGGGTCGGGCTCCTCGATGCGGCAGGCGGCGCTGGCACTGGAGGTGACGCTGTTCCCGCTGCTCGCCGGCGTAGCCGCTGCTGCTGAGGCTGGGCGGACCGGCGTCGCCGTAGCCGTCCTCCTCCTCCTCGAGCCGTGCTGCTCCCGCCTCTGGACGCGGCTGTCACGTACCCCTCGTACTCGTCCTCCCCGGCGATCTCGTGTCCGGCGGCGGCGAACTCCACGGGCAGGTCAGCGGCGCCGAGGGAGAGCGTGGCCAGGGCCTCGCTGGCGGGGGCCGGATCGGGGGCCAGGGCCTCGCTCCAGTTCTTCCCGATGACCACGGAGCAGCAGGAGCTTGAGCAGCCTCCGGTGTGGCCGGTGCAGGTTGGCCGTCGTCGAGCTCTGGGCCCTACGGCTGGTGCCGGCCGCCGGCGGTGGCTGGGGCGACCACGGTGCGGGCGGGTGACGGAGGAAGGAGGAAGAAGCAGGGGGGCCGATTAGCAACAGTTTTAAAGGTGGAAGGGTTTTTTCGCAAACTTACAAATGAACTAAGGTGAGGACAACTTTTTCCGGAAGGAGGGAGTAGGAAATTGGTAAGTGCTCGGATGACCTGCGTCACCAGCATCTTTGTACTTTTTTTAGCGATTTTAGAAATGTTACGTGAAAACTTGTGGCGCTCAGGAGAGAGACGGGCTGGCAATATGGGCCGCTACTGGGCCGAGTTCTGTAACGTGCGCAAAAGGCACAGAAAAATGGGGCCTACACTGTCACATAATAATTTCTGATAATTCTAAAAAAAATCCTGTATTGCCTAAAAAAATATAACTCCTGAAGCCCTAAAGAAAACATAATATTCATGTTGCTCTAAAAAAACATAATAATTCCTATTCTGGTAAAAAGGAATCTTGTGCTAGCCACTGCCACCACAATTTCGGTCGTCGCCTCGGTCATCCTCCTCTTCCCCATCCAATGGACTCGCCGGCGGCAAGAGAAGTGGGGACACGTCTGTTTCATTTTATTTTTCTTAGGTTTTTGCTTCCCGGCGACATCGGCGAGGTGGGTGGTGACGATGCCGTGTTGGGGTCTATTCGCTCACTCCCTACCTCGACGACTTCTGATCCGACATCGACGAATGGTCTGTGAGAGTTTGTGTCTTCAGATTTGTTGTTTCCTTCAGATCTTGGTAGTTAATGTGTCTTTCGAGGAGAGGTTTTTGGTTAGTTGTTGGTGAGGTGAGTTCAACATCTTCTTCTTTGTTGTTGCATGGCTTGACCTGTTCTCCAACCCTTTGAAGCGATGGTGATAGATTGCAAACCTGTTTTACGTGGTTTGAGGGTGTTGCAGCACCTCCGCGAGGTAGGGGTTGATGACCTTCTCGAAGAACTTATCCTTGGGGGCACTTGAAGACGACATGGCGACCTAGATCTGTCAGAAAAACAGCTCGAAACAAAGACAAGAGATATTTGCGATACGGTGGTCAAAACCTTCGGGAGATTATATAATGAATTTTTACCGACTAAAAGAATTATCGTGCAAGAAAACAGAGTCCGGAGAGCGCACGAGGTGCCCACAAGGCATGGGGCGCGCCTAGGGGGGTAGGGAGCGCCCTCCACCCTCGTGGAAGCCTCGTGTCCTTTCCGGTCTACTTCTTATTTTTCTATTTTCTTAAATATTCCAAAACGGAGAAAAATGCCATTAGAACTGTTTTGGAGTCAGTTTACTTACCGTACCACATACCTATTCCTTTTCGGAGTCTGAAACATTCTGTAAAGTGTCTCTTATGTATTCCTCCGGGGTTACGGTTTCAATAATATTAGTTTCAACATTTATAGGATTACCTGAGATATAATGTTTGATTCTTTGACCGTTCATCATCCTCGGATTTGTGCCTTCGAAGTTGTTGATTTTTATGGCACGAGAACGATAGACCTCCTCGATAACATAAGGACCTTTCCATTTAGAGAGAAATTTGCCTGCAAAAAATCGTAAACGAGAGTTGTATAGCAATACATAATCACCTACATTAAACTCACACTTTTGTATCCTTTTGTCATGCCATCTTTTAACTTTTTCTTTAAACAGCTTGGCATTTTCATAGGCCTGGGTTCTCTATTCATCAAGTGAGCTAATGTCAAATAACCTCTTCTCACCGGCAAGTTTGAAATCATAATTGAGCTCTTTAATGGCCCAATATGCCTTATGTTCTAATTCGAGAGGTAAGTGACATGCTTTTCCATAAATCATTTTGTACGGAGATATACTCATAGGATTTTTATATGCAGTTCTATAAGCCCATAATGCATCATCAAGTTTCTTGGACCAATTCTTTCTAGATCTATTAACAGTCTTTTACAAAATTAATTTAAGCTCTCTATTGCTAAGTTCTACTTGGCCACTAGATTGTGGTTGATAAGGAGATGGAATTCTATGATTAACATCATAGTTAGCAAGCATTTTACGAAAGGCATCATGAATAAAATGTGAACCACCATCGGTCATTAAGTATGTAGGGACTCCAAACCTCGGAAAAATAACTTCCTTAAGCATCTTAATAGAGGTGTTATGATCAACACTGCTAGTTGGAATAGCTTCTACCCACTTAGTAACGTAATCAACAGCAACTAAAATATGTGTATACCCATTAGAGGAAGGAAAAGGTCTCATATAATCAAAGCCCCAAACATCAAATGGTTCAATAACAAGTGAATAATTCATAGGAATTTCTTGACATCTACTAATATTACCAATTCTTTGACATTCATCACAAGATAAGATAAACTTACGGGCATCCTTGAAGAGAGTAGGCCAATAAAAACCGGATTGCAATACCTTATGTGCAGTTCTATCTCCAGCATGGTGTCCTCCATAAGCTTCGGAGTGACACTTACGTAGGATCTGTTCCTGTTCATGCTCAGGTATACAATGTCTAATAACACCATCTACTCCTTCTTTATAAAGGTGTGGGTCATCCCAGAAGTAATGTCTTAAATCATAGAAAACCTTTTTCTTTTGCTGGTATGTGAAACTAGGTGGTATAAATTTAGCAACAATATAATTAACATAATCAGCATACCATGGAGCAGTACGAGAAGCATTTATGACAGCTAATTGTTCATCAGAAAAGCTATCATCAATAGTAGTGGGTCATCAAGAATATTCTCTAACCTAGACAAGTTGTCTACAATGGGATTCTCAGCTCCCTTTCTATCAATAATATGCAAATCAAATTCTTGTAGTAGGAGAACCCATCTAATAAGTCTAGGTTTAGCATCTTTCTTTTCCATAAGATATTTAATAGCAGCATGATCAGTGTGAATAGTTACTTTAGAATCAACATATAAGGTCTGAACTTATCACAAGCAAATACAACTGCTAAGAATTCCTTTTCAGTAGTAACATAATTTCTCTGGTCATTGTCTAGAGTTTTACTAGCATATTGAATAACATTTAATTTCTTATCAACTCTTTGTCTTAAAATAGCCCCTACAGCATAATCACTAGCATCACACATAATTTCAAATGGTAAGTTCCAATCAGGTGGCTAAACAATAGGTGCAGAAATCAAGGCTTTCTTAAGTATTTCAAATGCTTCTACACAATCATCATCAAAGACAAAAGGAGTATCTTTTTGTAATAGGTTAGTCAGAGGACGGGAAATTTTTGAGAAGTCCTTAATGAACCTCCTATAAAAACTGGCATGACCAAGAAAACTTGTTATACCTTTGATGTCCTTGGGACACGGCTTTTTTTCAATAGCATCAACTTTAGCTTTGTCAACTTCAATACCTCTTTCAGAAATTTTATGCCCCAAGACAATACCTTCATTAACCATAGAGTGGCACTTGTCCCAATTCAAGACAAGGTTAGTTTCTTCACATCTCTACAAAACTCGATCAAGGTTGCTCAAGCAATCATCAAAAGAGGATCCATAAATAGAGAAATCATCCATGAAAACTTCACAAATCTTTTTACAAAAGTCAGAGAATATAGCCATCATGCATCTTTGAGAGGTAGCAGGTGCATTACATAAACCAAAAGGCATACGTCTATAAGCAAAGGTACCGAAAGGGCAAGTAAAAGTAATCTTTTCTTGATCGTCAGCTCACACAGGTATTTGAGAGAAACCAGAGTAACCATCTAGAAAGCAAAAATGTGTATGTTTGGATAATCTTTCTAGCATTTGATCAATGAAAGGCAAAGGGTAATGATCTTTTTTAGTAGCTTTATTTAATTTGCGGAAATCAATTACCATCCTATAACCTTGATGCGGAGCATCCTACGGACATCACCATGTCAAGAGTCCATTTGGCAAGTGACACGTGCCACATCTACTTCATACATACAAAGGTGAATCATCTCCTTTACATGTGTCCACTTGTACATCTCGAGGATTGTATACTACTTGACCCCTCTCTCGTGTGCCTACATAGGTGTGAGCGGAGCTACACATTCATCGAGAAGGAGTCCAAGAAGAAGAGAATATCTACACCATCCAAGAAGGAAGCCTGGAAGCAGAGAAGGAAGCGCCAAGAAGAAGGCAGCAGCTCCCAGGCGACCCCGTGCGCACGGGCATGTACCGTGCCCACGGGACCCCCGTGTCCACGGGCCTCACAGACCCCGTGTGCACAGGCTCATGTGTCAGGTCTCTGGATACCCCGTGCGCACGGGCTCCACTTACCCCGTGCACACGGGGCCCCTGTGCGTGGTTGATTGGGCTTGGCCCTTGTATCCCCATCTCGTCCCTACTTACCCCTTCATCCCTTGGACCTATATATACTCCTTCATCTCCTCCATTTAGAAAAAGCTAAGAATAGATCTAGACATTAGAGCTTAGCTCATGTATCTCCCCTTGTGGGTTTCCTCTTGAGGGAGAAGACTCCCTTGGAGTGCAAGACCTCCTAAGGGAGAAGGATCCCTAGGATCATCAAGACCTCCAAAGGGAGAAGGATTCCCCAAGTGAATCATCAAGCCCTCATCTCCTTCATAGGATTTGGGATGAACTCTACCATGTATCTTGTTTCCCTTTGATTGTTCATGTACCTTGTGGATCTTGTGTGTTTGTTGGTCTAGTGGATGTGTGATTGGACTTGTTCTTGAGTGTTCCTCTTGTTTTCCCTCCTTGTGTTCATCTTGTTCTTGGGGATTCCCCTTTCAATTCATGAAAGATCTCTTCATAGGGTTCCACCCTACAACATCTTGGTATCTAGAGCCACGTTTATCACGAAATTGGAGCCCCCTCTTTGTTTTACTAGCCTAATTTTGCTTGTTCTTGCCCAATTTCAAAAATTTCCCACAAAAAGAGCCATAACAATTTTTTTGTGATTTGAAGTTTCTTGTGAGTTTTTGTTGATTTTGATCCGTGGATCTGGTGTCTAGCAAGTAGATCTAACTCCTATTGCGTCCCCATATCCCAATTTTTCTTTCCCCCATCGAATTTGACAAGAAAATCGTGAATTTTCCGCCTACCCCGTGCCCACGGGCCCCCGCGAAGTCTCAGGTGACCCCGTGCCCTCGGTACGTGTACCGTACGCATGGGACCCCGTGTCCACGGGCCTTGAACCCCGTGCGCACGGCCCTCCCAAAATCAGCCGCATCCATTTTACGTTTTCGGTCATAACTTCCACTCTCGAACTCCGATTTGGGTGTTCTTTGACTCGTTGAAAAGCTAGCGATGTGCCCGAGCTGCTCATCTTGGTTTTACCACCATTTGACTCCATAAAAATTTTCTCCATTTTTGCATCTTTTGCATAGGCTCCGCCATAACTTCCGCACCACCACATACAAATTCCGCAAACTAACCCATTTTGGTTCATTTGGTATTTGTGGTTGTTGGAGTTGTGATTTGAGTCTCCTAAGGTGTTTCGGCTACTTAGGGACGGTTACATCTTCATCCACCACCGATGACTTGTATCGGTCCATCGACTACATCCACCACAAGCTTCCACATCGACGACGACCATCCATCCTTTGAGACCATCTTCAACCGGAAGCAAGGCCGGTTACCCACCGACTTCGTAAAAGGTTAAGTGTGACGAAGGTATCCATTCCGTCATAAACATTTCCTTCCTTGCCATTACATCTTAATAGCCCCACCATCTTTGCGAATACCTTCATACCTATTGAGACTAGCTATCCAAGTATTGCCGGGCTTCGCGAAAACTTGTGCACCATAGTGATACGATATCATATTATTGCATCATTGGACATATCATATAGTGCAATTGCTTGCTCCCGTGCATATCTTGTGATACCTATCTCATATGTGTGGTTGAGGCTCAATAAGAAAAGTGGAGAGGAAGAAAAAAAAGTCAAAAAAAGCTTTTAAGCAAGAAAAGAAAGATCATAAGCTTATAAGCAAAAGAGAGTTGAGCATGAAAAGAGATACTTGTGCATGAGGATACATGGAATAGGAAACATTTTGCTCCCATACATATAGGTTGGTGCCAAGTGATGAATCGTGCCCAAGTGTGCAATCAAGCTAGTGCTCTCCTAGTGTTTGTGCAACACGAGCTTAGTCTTCGTTAGGCAATTTTGTCTTGCTCATACCTATAGTTGCACAAGCCCCATTATCCCATCGTGTGTGTTTCTTAATTGCCCTTTGGATTTATTTCAACATTTACAATATCTTGGACTTCAATTTGCATGAAATTTGTGCCACTTGTCCTAACCAAGCCACTCGATAAGCTTTTACTTGTAGGTGTGAGTGAACAAGTCCGGTACCAATTCCACTATTCTTTCATCTCACATTGAGTGATACGAGATACATCCTCAACTTTCGGAAAAGGTAGCTTGGTATTGTTTATCTCATTTCCTACTCACCTTTGCTTGAGTCTTGTGATGGATAGGCAAAGCACATCATCTCTGGTCTACAACCACGACAACGAGTTCGATGCTATGAAGAACTTCATCGACGCCAAGATGGACAAGCAAATGGAGGAGCTCAAGGCCCTCATCAAGAACCGCAAGCGGTCTTCCTCATCTTCGAGAAGACGCTCAAGTGCAAAGACTCCCGAGCTACCATCTACGGCAAGTACACACAAGCATCGACATCGACAAGACCATGAAGAGCGACCTACTAGACGAGAGTTGGCTTCTCTGCCACCCCCATGCACATGGGCCCTCGACCCCTGTGCACACGGCCTCCAGCACCCCCGTGTGCACGGGCCATACAGTACAGCAACTTCGACTACAAGGCTGCGACTCCTTCAACACCTTTGGCATCTTCGCCAAGTGACTTCAAGGCATCTTCGCCTTCGGACGTACGGCATCTTCGCCTACTCCACGAGCTCAAGTCCACTACTCCTCGAGCTACTACGACCTCGACACCAACAACGAGATTCCTTTCTATGGGACTCTAGAACCCGAGGAGTATCTCGAGTGGGAGCGTTTGATGGACGACTACCTCAAGCTACATCAAGTCCCTCCCGAAGATAAAGTGAAGTGCGCCACAAGTACCTTCCATGACTATGCATAGACATGGTGGCTTCATAGACCTTCAACAAGCTTCACCATGATGTGGCCTACGATGAATAAAACAATGCGGCGAGAATTTGTGCCTTCCACATACACGGAACATCTTCAACGCCAATTGGACAACACCATACAAGGATCCAAGTCCCTCGACGAGTACTTCTAGAACATGAAGGAAGCCTTGTGACATGCCGGCGTGGACGACCCCATTTGGATGAAGTTCTACTTCATGATGGGATTGAACAACGACATCTCCAAGACTATCTTCCTCGAGAACTACAAGTCCATCGACGACAACTACATTGGTTCTCTCAAGGCGGAGCAAGAACTCATGAAGGCCAACTCTACTCGACCCCGAGCTCACTTCGCACCGACCACGCTACAAGACGACGAGAGCGATGATGTGCCATCTTCGGCCTTCATCCACGATGAGAGTGGTGATGTGCCATCTTCGGCCTTCATCCACGGCGATGACTACGAGACGGTTGAGCATGGGATTTTCCCTTCAACCACGGCGACATATGATGACTTGAGTGACTTGTGCCACCATATTGAGAGTGAGAGTGACTTCACCACTAGCCCCATATATGACGAGTTGCCACAACTCCCATGTGAGGAGAGCCACCACCACTTGAGTGATTTGAGTGACTCCACCATATGCGACATTGAGTGCACCTACCTTGAGGGACTGAGTGAGCCACCACCACATAGAGAGAGTGAGGTAGTTGATGAGGCATATGAGGCCATTTTGCTTTCTAACAACTTAACCTCTACCTCTATTGTGCCTTCTCCTTTGGTGCTAGGTCCCATCTATGATGACATGCCGATCTTCGATGACTTCGTCCTTCCTTTGGACATGACGATGGCCATGGTGGAATATGATGCACCCCCACATGGTTCCATCAAGATGAAGATGACCACCATTTGGTATTTACCACCTCACCTACACCACTTGAGTGGAATGAACAAGGTAACAAGGGTGAAGGTGATGCTCTTGTCCCACTAGTGGACATTCTTAACATCGATTGCTTGCATGATGTTGATCCACCTATTCCCATGCTTCATGCTAGTATGATTTCTCCATGTGATGATTTACCCATTTATGGTGAGTTTGATGATTGCCATGAGGAGTCTATTAGTTGTGATGCCATGTTACATAGGATTTCTTGTGATAATTCTCTTGGTCACATCATGTTTGCCAATCCGCTTGACTTGTCATATGCTATGCATGAGATCAATCATATGTCATATTTGCAATCTCTTCATAGTGACAATGCATATTCTATTAAAATTAATCCAATTTGCACTTATGGCATAAATGATAGGACCAAGGTTATTGGCATTTGTTTTTATTGTGATGATATTGATATGCTCCCTTTGCATGATTTATCTCATATGCCATGCCATGACTACCTAGCTTCGGATCTGCATTATTTTGGATGTTGTCCATTTTCTCCATATTATGTTTCCCCTCATGAGGAGACCCCCATAGTTTCCTCATACCCATTAGGAGATTTTGATCCATCCCATCCATTGCATGATCCTCATACTTGTGTGCACAATATGCTTTCCATGAATGATGTGCCATATAATTGCATACTTCATTTGTGCCCTCATCATGTCATACATAACAACTATTCTTTCATGATGGATGACATGTTCTTATACCATGCATCAAATTTCTTTGAGCGATGCTTATCTTGTGCTAACTCACACATGCACATACACATCATGATGGATGATGTGTACATTTACCATGCACACACGTTCTTTCGTTTGTGTGTTTTTTGTGTAGGTACCCATGAACACTCGTCAACCTCACAATCCCATGAGTTGACAAAACGAGCTCTCGAGAGCAATGATGACTTGGGATTATGTGGATTTTCATTCCCACCGCTCCCTTCGCGCAAAGACTTCGCGCATCTCTTCTACATGGCCCTCACATGGCTATGGGTTATTTACCAATTCTCGCTTTATGCCCATATTGCCATGTTCACTTTGCATGATATGCTCATTTCAATGCCTTTGCCATTCATTTGTGACCCATGCTTTGCATTACACATGACGATTGATTCTAGTAGTTGTATGTGTATTTGCAAGCTTGGTGGAGATATCACTTGTTATTGCCATGTTTGCTTTGTGCCCCATGCCTATGATGATACTATGATCTTGCTTTGTGTTCGTGCTTGCGATATGTCATGTGCATTGCCTATATCCACTATTTGCTCATGACATGATTGCCATCATTTCCTCTAGTGTGTTGCATCTTCGCTCCACTAGTTTGCATGACATGATTACCATGATTGACTTGTTTGCATCACACATGTTGAACAATTGTTCTTTCCATTGTGTTGAGTGCCACGATATCTTCACTCCACCCTATGCACATTATGCTTGGATTGTCTTGCACTTGCCCCGTGTGTTTAGACACCTCATTATACTCGGTGTTGTGAATGATTCCTATGCCTACCATAGACCTTTTGTTGAGCACATTGCACATTATTGCTATGATCTTGAGGTAGATGCGTGTTCACTTGTCACACATATTAGCATATTCACCTCCCATTTGGACGCTTGTTTCCATGATGTCCTTGATTGTGCTCAATTTATATGATTAAATGCCATGCCACACTTCTTTGTCAAACCATATGCTATGCTTGATGACAACACTTGTTGGGTGAATCACCTCTTGAATGCTTGGTTTTTCCCTTACACCAACCACATTTGTTTTTCCAAGTGCTTGTTATCTTTTCTCCTTTTGAAGGAATTACAAGACGGTGCGACATTGGAGAGTGCCCATTTGAAGATACAAGATGATGCATGCTTGGTGATCGCCAAATCCTACACGGCAACATCATCTCTTTCCCATGGTGATTTGGATTTCGATCCGAGGTCGGATCTTTCCCAAGGGGGAGGGGATGATGCAGAGCATCCTACGGACATCACCATGTCAAGAGTCCATTTGGCAAGTGACACGTGCCACATTTACTTCATACATACAAAGGTGAATCATCTCCTTTACACGTGTCCACTTGTACATCTCGAGGATGGTATACTACTTGACCCCTCTCTCGTGTGCCTACATAGGTGTGAGCGGAGCTACACATTCATCGAGAAGGAGTCCAAGAAGAAGAGAACATCTACACCATCCAAGAAGGAAGCCTGGAAGCGGAGAAGGAAGCGCCAAGAAGAAGGAGCAACTCCCAGGCGACCCCGTGCGCACGTGCATGTACCGTGCTGATACGTCTCCAACGTATCTATAATTTTTGATTGCTCCATGCTATATTATCTACTGTTTTGGGCAATATTGGGCTTTATTATCCACTTTTATATTATTTTTGGGACTAACCTATTAATCGGAGGCCCAACCCAGATTTGCTGTTTTATGCCTATTTCAGTGTTTTGAAGAAAAGGAATATCAGACAGAGTCGAAACGGAACGAAATCAACTGGAGAAGTTATTTTTGGAAGGAAACACACCTGATGGACTTGGATCCCACGTCAAGGAAGAAACGAGGTGCTCACGAGGGTGGGGGCGCGCCCCCTGTCTCGTGGGACCCTCGTGGCTCCCCTGACGTACCTCCTGCACCCATATATACCTACGTGACCTAATACTTCCAGAACGCACAATAGATCGGGAGTTCCGCCGCCAGAAGCCTCCGTAGCCACCGAAAACCAATCTAGACCCGTTCCGACACCCTGCCGGAGGGGGCAATCCCTCTCCGATGGCCATCTTCATCATCCCGGTGCTCTCCATGACGAGGAGGGAGTAGTTCTCCCTCGGGGCTGAGGGTATGTACCAGTAGCTATGTGGTTGATCTCTCTCTCTCTCGTGTTCTTGAGATGGTGCGATCTTGATGTATCGCGAGCTTTGCTATTATATTTGGATCTTATGTTTCTCCTCCCCCTCTTCTCTCTTGTAATGAATTGAGTTTCCCCTTTGAAGTAATCTTATCGGATTGAGTCTTTAAAGACTTGAGAACACTTGATGTATGTCTTGTCGTGGATATCTGTGGTGACAATGGGATACCACGTGCCACTTGATGTATGTTTTGGTGATCAACTTGCGGGTTCCGCCCATGAACCTATGCATAGGGGTTGGAACACGTCTTCGTCATGATTCTCCGGTAGAAACTTTGGGGCACTCTTTGAGGTTCTATGTGTTGGTTGAATAGATGAATCTGAGATTGTGTGACGCATATCGTATAATCATACCCACGGATACTTGAGGTGACATTGGAGTATCTAGGTGACATTAGGGTTTTGGTTGATTTGTGTCTTAAGGTGTTATTCTAGTACGAACTCTAGGGCTGTTTGTGACACTTATAGGAATAGCCCAATGGATTGATTGGAAAGAATAACTTTGAGGTGGTTTCGTACCCTACCATAATCTCTTCGTTCGTTCTCTGCTATTAGTGACTTTGGAGTGACTCTTGTTGCATATTGATGGATAGTTATGTGATCCAATTATGTTAGTATTGTTGAGGGAACTTACACTAGCGAAAGTATGAACCCTAGGCCTTATTTCCACGCATTGCAATGCCGTTTACGCTCACTTTTACCATTCGTTACCTTGCTGTTTTTATATTTTCAGATTACAAAAACTATTATCTACTATCCATATACCACTTGTTTCACCATCTCTTCGCCGAACTAGTGCACCTATACAATTTACCATTGTATTGGGTGTGTTGGGGACACAAGAGACTCTTTGTTATTTGGTTGCAGGGTTGCTTGAGAGAGACCATCTTCATCCTACACCTCCTACGGATTGATAAACCTTAGGTCATCCACTTGAGGGAAAATTGCTACTGTCCTACAAACCTCTGCACTTGGAGGCCCAACAACATCTACAAGAAGAAGGTTGTGTAGTAGACATCAAGCTCTTTTCTGGCGCCGTTGCCGGGGAGGCAAGGAAAGCGGCACTAACACACCCCGTCAACTAAGCTCTTTTCTGGCGCCGTTGTCGACGAGGTTAGCGCTTGAAGGTATATATTTAGATCTTGCAATCGAGTCTTTTAGTTTCTTGTTATATCACTAGTTTAGTCTATAAAAGAAAATTACAAAAAATGGAATTGAGTTTGTCTCATACGCTTCACCTTTTTAATATCTTTCGTGAGTATGATGGAAAGGATAATTGTGCTCAAGTGCTAGAAGAAGAAATCTATAAAATGTTTGGCACTGAATATTTGAATGATGAGCATGATTGCAATGTTGTTAGTATGAATTCCTTGAATATCCATGATGCTAATGATATGCAAAGCCACAAGCTTGAGGAAGCTATGTTTGATGAAGATGATATTTTTTTGTCCCCCAAGCTTTGATGAGCAAATTTACTATGAGGAAAGCATGCCTCCTATCTATGATGATTATTGTGATGACACGTATGCTTTAAAGAATAATAATAACAATGAACCTTGTCATCTTGATCTTAATTTTCAATCACATGATAGTTATTTTGTTGAGTTTGCTCCCACTATTATTCACGAGAAGAATTTTGCTTATGTGGAGAGTAGTAAATTTTGCATGCTTGTAGATCATGAAAAGAATGCTTTAGGTGCTGGTTATATTGTTGAATTCATTCCTGATGCTACTGAAAATTATTATGAGGTAGGAATATATGCTTGTAGGAATTGCAATAATATCAAGTTTCCTCTCTATGTGCTTAAAATTTTGAAGTTATGCTTGTTTTACCTTCCTATGCAAGTTGATTATTGTTCCCATAAGTTGTTTGCTCACAAAATCCCTATGCATAGGAAGTGGGTTAGACTTAAATGTGCTAGTCATATTCTTCATAATGCTCTCTTTATGTTTCAATTCTTATCTTTTATGTGAGCATCATTGAAATCATCATGCCTAGCTAGGGGCGTTAAACGATAGCGCTTGTTGGGAGGCAACCCAATTTTATTTTAGTTCCTTGATTTTTGCTCCTGTTTAGTAGTAAATAATTCATATAGCCTCTGTTTAGATGTGGTTTTATGCTTTTAATTAGTGTTTGTGCCAAGTAGAACCTTTGGGAAGACTTGGGGAAAGTCTTGTTGATCATGCTGTCAAAAACAGAAACTTTAGTGCTCACGAGAATTGATGCCATTTTTATTTGGAGAGTGATATTTAGTTAATTCTTTTTTCAGATGATTAATAGATAAATTCCTCAGGTCCATAAATTTATTTGATAATTTTATGAGTTCCATAAGTATGCGTTTGATCCAGATTACTACAGACTGTTCTGTTTTTGACAGATTCTGTTTTTCATGTGTTGTTTACTTATTTTGATGAATCTATGGCTAGTAAAATAGTTTATAGTTTATAAACCATAGAGAAGTTGGAATACAGTATGTTTAACACCAATATAAATAAAGAATGAGTTCATTACAGTACCTTGAAGTGGTGATTTATTTTCTTATACTAACGAAGCTCACGAGTTTTCTACTTTAAGTTTTGTGTTGTGAAGTTTTCAAGTTTTGGGTAAGGATTCGATGGACTATGGAATAAGGATTGGAAAGAGCCTAAACTTGGGGATTCCCAAGGCATACCAAGGTAATATTCAAGGATAGCCAAGAGCCTAAGCTTGGGGATGCCCCGGAAGGCATCCCCTCTTTCGTCTTCGTTCATCGGTAACTTTACTTGGAGCTATATTTTTATTCGCCACATGATATGTGTTTTGCTTGGAGCGTCATTTTATTTTGTTAGGATTTTCTTGATGTTATTTAGAATAATGTTTTGCATCTTTTATTTCAATAAAAGTGGCATTGATAGCCTTTACTATGCCTATGTTACAAGTATACATGTTGCTGTTTGAAAACAGAAAGTTTACCGATGTTGCAATAATTCCCTAGAAATGTCAGAATGTGATAAAATGTTGAAACCTTTTGAATATTAAGCTATGATAAATTTAATACAGTGGGAATTTTCTTTCATAATTTTTGGAGTTAGGGAAGTATGGATGTTGCAGCATTCTTTGCAGACTATCCTGTTTAGGCAGATTGCTGTTATGTTTGCATATGTTTGCTTCTTTAATGATTCTATTCGAGGATAGGACTATTAAATATGCAGAGGCATTTAGTATGCAATGTTGAATAATAATTTTAGTGATTTGCTACAGTAGAGTATGATAAGGTTTTGGCAATGGTTTATACTAACTTATCTCACGAGTCCTTGTTGAGTTTTGTGTGGATGAAGCTCTTGAGATTTAGGGAGACCATGATATGAGAGGAATTAAGGAGACACAAAAGCTCAAGCTTGGGGATGCCGAAGGCACCCCAAGATAATATTTCAAGAAGTCTCAAGCATCTAAGCTTGGGGATGCCCCGGTTGGCATCGCACCTTTCTTCTTCAACAACTATCGGTTAGTATCGGTTGATCCTAAGTTTTTGCTTCTTCACATGATGTTTGCTATTCTTAGATGTCATTTTATTTTGCTTTGCTTGCTGTTTGAATAAATTACCAAGATCTGAAATTATTAAATGTTAGAGAGTCTTCACATAGTTGCATAATTATTCGACTACTCATTGATCTTCACTTATATCTTTCGGAGTAGTTTGTCATTTGCTCTAGTGCTTCACTTATATCCTTTTAGAGCATGGTGGTAGTTTTATTTTGAAGAAATAGATGAACTCTCATGCTTCACTTATATTATTTTGAGAGTCTTAAATAGCATGGTAATTTGCTTAAAATCCTAATATGCTAGGTATTCAAGAATAATAAAATTCTCTTATGAGTGTGTTGAATACTATGAGAAGTTTGATACTTGATAATTGTTTTGAGATATGGAGATGGTGATATTAGAGTCATGCTACTTGAGTAGTTGTGAATTTGAGAGATACTTGTGTTGAAGTTTGTGATTCCTGTAGCATGCATGTATGGTGAACCGTTATGTGACGAAGTCGGAGCATGATTTATTTATTGATTGTCTTCCTTATGAGTGGCGGTCGGGGACGAGCGATGGTCTTTTCCTACCAATCTATCCCCCTAGGAGCATGTGCGTAGTACTTTGCTTTGATAACTTGTAGATTTTTGCAATAAGTATGTGAGTTCTTTATGACTAATGTTGAGTCCATGGATTATACGCACTCTCACCCTTCCACCATTGCTAGCCTCTCTAGTACCGCGCAACTTTCGCCGGTACCATAAACCCACCATATACCTTCCTCAAAACAGCCACCATACCTACCTATTATGGCATTTCCATAGCCATTCCGAGATATATTACCATGCAACTTTCCACCATTCCGTTCGTCATGACACATTCATCATTGTCATATTGCTTAGCATGATCATGTAGTCGACATAGTACCCGTGGCAAAGCCACCGTTCATAATTCTTTCATACTTGTCACTCATGCATCATTGCACATCCCAGTACACCGCCGGAGGCATCCATATAGAGTCATATCTTGTTCTAATTATCGAGTTGTAATTCTTGAGTTGTAAATAAATAAAAGTGTGATGATCATCATTCAATAGAGCATTGTCCCAAAAAAAGGAAAAAAAAGAGAAAGGCCAAAAAAAAGAGAAAGGCCAAATAAAAAAATATAAAAGGGGCAAAGCTACTATCCTTTTTTCCACACTTGTGCTTCAAAGTAGCACCATGATATAGCGAGTCTCATATATTGTGCTTCAAAGTAGCACCATGTTCTTCATACAGAGAGTCTCATATGTTGTCACTTTCATATACTAGTGGGAATCTTTCATTATAGAACTTGGCTTGTATATTCCAATGATGGGCTTCCTCAAAATGCCCTAGGTCTTCGTGAGCAAGCAAGTTGGATGCACACCCACTAGTTTCTTTTGTTGAGCTTTCATACACTTATAGCTCTAGTGCATCCGTTGCATGGCAATCCCTACTCACTCACATTGATATCTATTGATGGGCATCTCCATAGCCTGTTGATACGCCTAGTCGATGTGAGACTATCTTCTCCCTTTTTGTCTTCTCCACAACCACCATTCTATTCCACCTATAGTGCTATATCCATGGCTCACGCTCATGTATTGCGTGAAGATTGAAAAAGTTTGAGAACATCAAAAGTATGAAACAATTGCTTGGCTTGTCATCAGGGTTGTGCATGATTTAAATATTTTATGTGGTGAAGATGGAGCATAGCCAGACGATTTTGTAGGGATAACTCTCTTTGGCCATGTTATTTTGAGAAGACATGATTGCTTAGTTAGTATGCTTGAAGTATTATTATTTCTATGTCAATATGAACTTTTGTCTTGAATCTTATGGATCTGAATATTCTTGCCACAAGTAAGAAGAATTACATTGAAATTATGCCAACTAGCATTCCACATCAAAAATTATCTTTTTATCATTTACCTACTCGAGGACGAGCAGGAATTAAGCTTGGGGATGCTTGATACGTCTCCAACGTATCTATAATTTTTGATTGCTCCATGCTATATTATCTACTGTTTTGGGCAATATTGGGCTTTATTATCCACTTTTATATTATTTTTGGGACTAACCTATTAACCGGAGGCCCAGCCCATATTTGTTGTTTTATGCCTATTTCAGTGTTTTGAAGAAAAGGAATATCAGACGGAGTCGAAATGGAATGAAATCAACTAGAGAAGTTATTTTTGGAAGGAAACACACCTGATGGACTTGGACCCCACATCAAGGAAGAAACGAGGTGCTCACGTGGGTGGGGGCGCCCCCTAGGGCACGCCCCATGTCTCGTGGGACCCTCGTGGCTCCCCTGACATACCTCCTGCACCCATATATACCTACGTGACCTAAACCTTCCAGAACGCACAATAGATCGGGAGTTCCGCCGCCAAAAGCCTCCGTAGCCACCGAAAACCAATCTAGACCCGTTCTGGCACCCTGCCAGAGGGGGCAATCCCTCTCCGGTGGCCATCTTCATCATCCCGGTGCTCTCCATGACGAGGAGGGAGTAGTTCTCCCTCGGGGCTGAGGGTATGTACCAGTAGCTATGTGTTTGATCTCTCTCTCTCTCTCTCTCTCGTGTTCTTGAGATGATGCGATCTTGATGTATCACGAGCTTTGCTATTATATTTGGATCTTATGTTTCTCCTCCACCTCTTCTCTCTTGTAATGAATTGAGTTTCCCCTTTGAAGTAATCTTATCGGATCGAGTCTTTAAAGACTTGAGAACACTTGATGTATGTCTTGCCATGGATATCTGTGGTGACAATGGGATACCACGTGCCACTTGATGTATGTTTTGGTGATCAACTTGCGGGTTCCGCCCATGAACCTATGCATAGGGGTTGGCACACATTTTCATCGTGATTCTTCGGTAGAAACTTTGGGGCACTCTTGAGGTTCTATGTGTTGGTTGAATAGATGAATCTGAGATTGTGTGACGCATATCGTATAATCATACCCACAGATACTTGAGGTGACATTGGAGTATCTAGGTGACATTAGGGTTTTGGTTGATTTGTGTCTTAAGGTGTTATTATAGCACGAACTCTAGGGCTGTTTGTGACACTTATAGGAATAGCCCAATGGATTGATTGGAAAGAATAACTTTGAGGTGGTTTTGTACCCTACCATAATCTCTGTTGGGGAACGTAGTAATTTCAAAAAATTTCCTATGCACACGCAAGATCATGGTGATGCATAGCAATGAGAGGGGAGAGTGTGATCTACGTACCCTTGTAGACCGACAGCGGAAGCGTTAGCACAACGCGGTTGATGTAGTCGTACGTCTTCACGATCCGACCGATCAAGCACCGAAACTACGGCACCTCCGAGTTTTAGCACACGTTCAGCTCGATGACGATCCCCGGACTCCGATCCAGCAAAGTGTCGGGGAAGAGTTCCGTCAGCACGACGGCGTGGTGACGATCTTGATGTACTACTGCTGCAGGGCTTCGCCTAAGCACCGTTACAATATTATCGAGGACTATGGTGGCTGGGGGCGCCGCACACGGCTAAGAATAAGATCACGTGGATCAACTTGTGTTCATGGGGTGCCCCTTGCCTCAGTATATAAAGGATGGAGGAGGAGGAGGCCGGCCAAGGCTAGGTGCGGCCAGGATGTGGAGTCCTACTAGGACTCCAAGTCCTAGTAGGAGTCCACCAAGAGGGGAGGAAGGGAGAAGGAAGTGGAGGAGAAGGAGAGGTGGCCGGCCCCCTTTTCCCTAGTCCAATTCGGACTAGAGGGGAGGGGGGGCGCAGCAGCCCCTTGGCCCTTTCTCCTCTTCCCACTAAAGCCCATCAAGGCCCATTGCTTCTCCCGTAACTACCCGGTACTCCGAAAAATACCCGAATCACTCGGAACCTTTCCGATGTCCGAATATAGTCGTCCAATATATCAATATTTACGTCTCGACCATTTCGAGACTCCTCGTCATGTCCCTGGTCTCATCCGGGACTCCGAACTCCTTCGGTACATCAAAACTCATAAACTCATAATATAACTGTCATCGAAACCTTAAGCGTGCGGACCCTACGGGTTCGAGAACAATGTAGACATGACCGAGACACGTCTCCGGTCAATAACCAATAGCGGGACCTGGATGCCCATATTGGCTCCTACATATTCTACGAAGATCTTTATCGGTCAGACCGCATAACAACATACGTTGTTCCCTTTGTCATCGGTATGTTACTTGCCCGAGATTCGATCGTTGGTATCTTAATACCAAGTTCAATCTCGTTACCGCCAAGTCTCTTTACTCGTTCCATAATACATCATCTCACAACTAACTCATTAGTTGCAATGCTTGCAAGGCTTATGTGATGTGCATTACCGAGAGGGCCCAGAGATACCTCTCCGACAATCGGAGTGACAAATCCTAATCTCGAAATATGCCAACCCAACATGTACCTTTGGAGACACCTGTAGAGCTCCTTTATAATCATCCAGTTACGTTGTGACATTTGGTAGCACACAAAGTGTTCCTCCGGCAAACGGGAGTTGCATAATCTCATAGTCATAGGAACATGTATAAGTCATGAAGAAAGAAATAGAAACATACTAAACGATCGGGTGCTAAGCTAATGGAACGGGTCATGTCAATCACATCATTCTCCTAATGATGTGATCCCGTTAATCAAATAACAACTCTTTTGTTTATGCTTAGGAAACATAACCATCTTCGATTAACGAGCTAGTCAAGTAGAGGCATACTAGTGACACTTTGTTTGTCTATGTATTCACACAAGTATTATGTTTTCGGTTAATACAATTCTAGCATGAATAATAAACATTTATCATGATATAAGGAAATAAATAATAACTTTATTATTGCCTCTAGGGCATATTTCCTTCAGTCTCCCACTTGCACTAGAGTCAATAATCTAGTTCACATCGCCATGTGATTTAACAGCAATAGTTCACATCACCATGTGATTAACACCCATAGTTCACATCGATATGTGATCAACACCCAAAGGGTTTACTAGAGTCCGTAATCTAGTTCACATCGCTATGTGATTAACACCCAAAGAGTACTAAGGTGTGATCATGTTTTGCTTGTGAGATAATTTTAGTCAACGGGTCTGTCACATTTAGATCCGTAAGTATTTTGCGAATTTCTATGTCAACAATGCTCTGCACGGAGCTAGTCTAGCTTATTGCTCCCACTTTCAATATGTATCTAGATCGAGACTTAGAGTCATCCAGATCTGTGTCAAAACTTGCATCGACGTAACTTTTTACGACGAACCTTTTTGTCACCTCCATAATTGAGAAATATTTCCTTATTCCACTAAGGATAATTTTGACCGCTGTCCAGTGATCTACTCTTAGATCACTATTTTACTCCATTGCTTAACACAGTGTAGGGTATACAATAGATCTGGTACACAGCATGGCATACTTTATAGAACCTATGGCTGAGGCATAGGGAATGACTTTCATTCTATTTCTATCTTCTGCCATGGTCGGGCTTTGAGTCTTACTCAATTTCACACCTTGCAACACAGGCAAGAACTCTTTCTTTGACTGTTCCATTTTGAACTACTTCAAAATCTTGTCAAGGTATGTACTCATTGAAAAACTTATCAAGCGTCTTGATCTATCTCTATAGATCTTGATGCTCAATATGTAAGCAGCTTTACCGAGGTCTTTCTTTGAAAAACTCCTTTCAAATATTCCTTTATGCTTTCCAGAAAATTATACATCATTTCCGATCAACAATATGTTGTTCACATATACTTATCAGAAATGTTGTAGTGCTCCCAGTCACTTTCTTGTAAATACAGGCTTCACCGTAAGTCTGTATAAAACTATATGCTTTGATCAACTTATCAAAGCGTATATTCCAACTCCAAGATGCTTGCACCAGTCCATAGATGGATCGTTGGAGCTTGCATATTTTGTTAACACCTTTAGGATTGACAAAACCTTCTGGTTGCATCATATAAAACTCTTCTTTAAGAAATCCATTAAGGAATGCAGTTTTGTTTATCCATTTGCCAGATTTCATAAAATGCAGCAATTGCTAACATGATTCGGACAGACTTAAGCATATATACGAGTGAGAAAATCTCATCGTAGTCAACACCTTGAACTTGTCGAAAACCTTTTGCGACAATTCTAGCTTTGTAGATAGTAACACTACTATCAGCGTCCGTCTTCCTCTTGAAGATCCATTTATTTTCTATGGCTTGCCGATCATCGGGCAAATCCATCAAAGTCCATACTTTGTTCTCATACATGGATCATATCTCAGATTTTATGGCCTCAAACCATTTCGCGGAATCTGGGCTCATCATCGAGTTCCTCATAGTTCGCAAGTTCGTCATGGTCTAGTAACATGACTTCTAGAACAGGATTATTGTACCACTCTGGTGCGGATCTCACTCTGGTTTACCTACGAGATTCGGTAGTAACTTGATCTGAAGTTACATGATCATCATCATTAGCTTCCTCACTAATTGGTGTAGTAGTCACAGGAACAGATTTCTGTGATGAACTACTTTCCAGTAAGGGAGCAGGTACAGTTACCTCATCAAGTTCTACTTTCCTCCCACTCAGTTCTTTCGAGAGAAACTCCTTCTCTAAAAAAACTCCGAATTTAGCAACAAAAGTCTTGCCTTCGAATTTGTGATAGAAGGTGTACCCAACAGTCTCCTTTGGGTATCCTATGAAGACATATTTCTCCGATTTGGGTTTGAGCTTATCAGGATGAAACTTTTTCATATAAGCATCACAATCCCAAACTTTAAGAAATGACAACTTTGGTTTCTTGCCAAACCACAGTTCAGATTGTGTCGTCTCAACGGACTTAGATGGTGCCCTTTTAAACGTGAATGCAGCTGTCTTTAATGCATAACCCCAAAACGATAGTGGTAGATCGAAAAGAGACATCATAGATCGCACCATATCTAATAAAGTACGGTTATAATGTTCAGACACACCATTATGCTGTGGTGTTCCAGGTGGCGTGAGTAGTAAAACTATTTCACATTGTTTTAACTGAAGGCCAAACTCGTAACTCAAATATTTTACCTCTGCGATCATATCGTAGAAACTTTTTTTTTGTTACGATGATTCTTCACTTCACTCTGAAATTCTTTGAACTTTTCAAATATTTCAGACTTGTGTTTCATTAAGTAGATATACTCATATCTGCTCAAATCATTTGTGAAGGTCAGAAAATAATGATACCCGTCGCGAGCCTTAACACTCATCGGATCTCATACATCAGTATGTATTATTTCCAATAAGTCAGTTGCTCGCTCCATAGTTCCGGAGAACGGCGTTTTAGTCATCTTGCCCATGAGGCATGGTTCACAAGCATCAACTGATTCATAATCAAGTGATTCCAAAAACCCATTAGCATGGAGTTTCTTCATGCGCTTTACACCAATATGACCTAAACGGCAGTGCCACAAATAAGTTGCACTATCATTATTAACTTTGCATCTTTTGGTGTCAATATTATGATTATGTATATCACTACGATCGAGATCCAACGAACTATTTTCATTGGGTGTGTAACCATATAAGGTTTTATTCATGTAAACAGAACAACAATTTATTCTCTTACTTAAATGAATAACCGTATTGCAATAAACATGATCAAATCATATTCATGCTCAACGCAAACACCAAATAACATTTATTCAGGTTCAACACTAATCCCGAAAGTATAGGGGGTGTGCGATGACGATCATATCAATCTTGGAACCACTTCCAACACACATCGTCACTTCACCCTTAACTAGTCTATGTTCATTCTGCAACTCCCGTTTCGAGTTACTAATCTTAGCAACTAAACTAGTATCAAATACTGAGGGGTTGCTATAAACACCAGTAAAGTACATATCAATAACATGTATATCAAATATACTTATGTTCACTTTGCCATCCTTCTTATCTGCCAATCACTTGGGGTAGTTCCGCTTCCAGTGACCAGTCCCTTTGCAGTAGAAACACTTAGTCTCAGGCTTAGGACCAGACTTGGGCTTCTTCACTTGAGCAGCAACTTGCTTGCTATTCTTCTTGAAGTTCCCCTTCTTCCCTCTGCCCTTTTCTTAAAACTAGTGGTCTTGTCTACCATCAACACTTGATGTTTTTCTCGATTTCTACCTTCGTCAATTTCCGCATTACGAAGAGTTTGGTAATCATTTCTGTTATCCCTTGCATATCATAGTTCATCACGAAGTTCTACTAACTTGGTGATGGTGACTAGAGAATTCTGTCAATCACTATCTTATCTGGAAGATTAACTCCCACTTGATTCAAGCGATTGTAGTACTCAGACAATCTGGGCACATACTCACCAGTTGAGCGATTCTCCTCCATATTTTAACTATAGAACTTGTTGGAGACTTTAAATCTCTCAACTCGGGTATTTGCTTGAAATATTAACTTCAACTCCTAGAACATCTTATATGCTCCATGATGTTCAAAACGTCTTTGAAGTCCCGATTCTAAGCCATTAAGCATGGTGCACTAAACTATCAAGTAGTCATCATATTGATCTAGCCAAATGTTCATAACGTCTGCATCTGCTCCTGCAATAGGTCCGTCACCCAGCGGTGCATCAAGGACATAATTCTTCTGTGCAGCAATGAGGATAAACCTTAGATCACGGATCTAATCCGCATCATTGCTACTAGCATCTTTCAACACGATTTTCTCTAGGAACATATCAAAATAAAACAAGGAAGCAAAACGCGAGCTATTGATCTACAACATAATATGCAAATACTACCAGGACTAAGTTCATGATAAATTAAATTCAATTAATCATAGTACTTAAGAACTCCCACTTAGATAGACATCCCTCTAATCCTATAAGTGATCACGTGATCCAAATCAACTAAACCATGTCCGATCATCACGTGAGATGGAGTAGTTTCATTGGTGAACATCACTATGTTGATCATATCTACTATATGATTCACGCTCGACCTTTCAGTCTCCGTGTTCCGAGGCCATATCTGTATATGCTTGGCTCGTCAAGTATAACCTGAGTATTCCGCGTGTGCAACTGTTTTGCACCCGTTGTATTTGAACGTAGAGCCTATCACACCCGATCATCACGTGGTGTCTTAGCACGAAGAACTTTCGCAACGGTGCATACTCAGGGAGAACACTTCTTGATAATTAGCGAGAGATCATCTTAAAATGCTACCGTCAATCAAAGCAAGATAAGATGCATAAAAGATAAACATCACATGCAATCAAAATATGTGACATGATATGGCCATCATCATCTTGTGCCTTTGATCTCTAACTCCAAAGTATCGTCATGATTTCCATCGTCACCGGCATGACACCATGATCTCCATCATCTTGATCTATTCAATGTATCGTCACATGGTCGTCTCGCCAACTACTGCTCTTGCAACTATTGCTATCGCATAGCAATAAAGTAAAGCAATTATTTGGCGCTTGCATCTTATGCAATAAAGAGACAACCATAAGGCTTCTGCCAGTTGCCAATAACTTCAACAAAACATGATCATCTTATACAAAAACTTATATCTCATCATGTCTTGACCATATCACATCACAACATGCCCTGCAAAAACAAGTTAGACGTCCTCTACTTTGTTGTTGCAAGTTTTACGAGGCTGCTACGGGCTGAGCAAGAACCGTTCTTACCTACGCATCAAAAAACCACAACGATAGTTTGTCAAGTTGGTGCTGTTTTAACCTTCGCAAGGACCGGGCGTAGCCACACTCGGTTCAACTAAAGTTGGAGAAACTGTCACCCGCTAGCCACCTTTGTGCAAAGCACGTCGGGAGAACCGGTCTCGCATAAGCGTACGCATAATGTCGGTCCGGGCCGCTTCATCCAACAATACCGCCGAACCAAAGTATGACATGCTGGTAAGAAGTATGACTTATATCGCCCACAACTCACTTGTGTTCTACTCGTGCATATAACATCAACACATAAAACCTAGGCTCGGATGCCACTGTTGGGGAACGTAGTAATTTCAAAAAATTTCCTATGCACACGCAAGATCATGGTGATGCATAGCAATGAGAGGGGAGAGTGTGTCTACATACCCTTGTAGACCGAAAGCGGAAGCGTTAGCACAACGCGGTTGATGTAGTCGTACGTCTTCACGATCCGACCGATCAAGCACCGAAACTACGGCACCTCCGAGTTCTAGCACACGTTCAGCTCGATGACGATCCCCGGACTCCGATCCAGCAAAGTGTCGGGGAAGAGTTCCGTCAGCACGACGGCGTGGTGACGATCTTGATGTACTACTGCTGCAGGGCTTCGCCTAAGCACCGCTACAATATTATCGAGGATTATGGTGGAAGGGGGCACCGCACACGGCTAAGAGATCAATGATCAATTGTGTTCATGGGGTGCCCCCTGCACCCGTATATAAAGGAGCAAGGGAGGAGGAGGTCGGCCCTAGGAGGGGGCGCGCCAAGTGTGGAGTCCTACTAGGACTCCCTAGTCCTAGTAGGATTCCACCTCCCATATGGAATAGGAAAAGAGGAAGGGAAAAGGAGAAAGAAGGAAGGGGGCGCCCCCTTTCCCTAGTCCAATTCGGACCAGACCAAGGGGAGGGGTGCGGCCACCCTTGAGGCCCTTTTCCTTCTTTCCCGTATGGCCCAATAAGGCCCAATACGTATTCCCGTAACTCTCCGGTACTTTGAAAAATACCCGAATCACTCGGAACCTTTCCGATGTCCGAATATAGTCGTCCAATATATCGATCTTTACGTCTCGACCATTTCTAGACTCCTCGTCATGTCCCCGATCTAATCCAGGACTCCAAACTCCTTTGGTACATCAAAACTCATAAACTCATAATATAACTGTCATCGAAACCTTAAGCGTGCGGACCCTACGGGTTCGAGAACAATGTAGAGATGACCGAAACACGTCTCCGGTCAATAACCAATAGAGGAACCTGGATGCTCATATTGGCTCCCACATATTCTACGAAGATCTTTATCGGTCAGACCGCATAACAACATACGTTGTTCCCTTTGTCATCGGTATGTTACTTGCCCGAGATTCGATCGTCGGTATCTCAATACCTAGTTCAATCTCGTTACTGGCAAGTCTCTTTACTCGTTCCATAATACATCATCCTGCAACTAACTCATTAGTTGCAATGCTTGCAAGGCTTAAGTGATGTGCATTACCGAGAGGGCCCGGAGATACCTCTCCGACAATCGGAGTGACAAATCCTAATCTCGAAATACGCCAACCCAACAAGTACCTTCGGAGACACCTGTAGAGCACCTTTATAATCACCCAGTTACGTTGTGACGTTTGGTGGCACACAAAGTGTTCCTCCGGTAAACGGGAGTTGCATAATCTCATAGTCATAGGAACATGTATAAGTCATGAAGAAAGCAATAGCAACAAACTAAACGATCAAGTGCTATGCTAACGGAATGGGTCAAGGTCAGCGGCATCCACTCAATCTACTTACAAAATGGCTGTAGATTCTAGGAGAGATTTCAACAAACCTTTCTTCTCTTCGGTGGTCTTTACTGCCACTTGGAACATTTGGACGCAGAGAAATGGCAAGATCTTCAGAAATGAGAATCCAAGTTTTAGAGCTTGGAGGAGGAATTTTGTACATGATATCTCATTACTAGCTCATAGAATCAAATGTAAATATAGAGACAGTTTAATAGCTTGGATAGCCTCCCTCCCCTAACTCTCTTTGTAAGTATGATAGCTCTCCTTTGTTTTTTTTTCCTTTGCACCTTTTGTACAGAGAACCTCTTGTTTTGTTTTGAATAAAGAGCTGTGAGGCTGTTGCCTTGCAGTATATAGTCAAAAAAACGGAATGGGTCAAGTCAATCACATCATTCTCCTAATGATGTGATCCCGTTAATCAAATGACAACTCATGTCTATGGTTAGGAAACATAACCGTCTTTGATCAACGAGCTAGTTAAGTAGAGGCATAATAGTGACACTCTGTTTGTCTATGTATTCACACATGTATTATGTTTCCGGTTAATACAATTCTAGCATAAATAATAAACATTTATCATGATATAAGGAAATAAATAATAACTTTATTATTGCCTCTAGGGCATATTTCCTTCATTTCCCTCTGCTACTGTTACAATCACTACAAAATACCAAAAAACATTACTTTTGCTGTCTTTACTTTTGTTGCTGCTACCACCACTATCATATTACTTTGCTACTAAACACTTTGCTGCAGATACTAAGTTTCCAGGTGTGGTTGAATTGACAACTCAGCTGCTAATACTTGAGAATATTCTTTGGCTCCCCTTGTGTCGAATCAATAAATTTGGGTTAAATATTCTACCCTTGAAAGCTGTTGCGATCCCCTATACTTGTGGGTTATCAAGACTAATTTCTGGCGCCGTTGCCGGGGAACATAGCTCTATTCTTTGAGTCACTTGGGATTTATATCTGTTGGACACTATGAAGAACTTGAGAGATCCAAAAACCAAGATCTATCCCTCAACTACGAGGGGAGGTAAGGAACTGCTATCTAGCTCCGCACTTGATTCACCTTCTGTTATGAGTAAGTTTGCGACACCTACACCTGCTTCTGCTATTCGTTCTGATATGTCGCATGTTATTGATGATGCCACTTCTGCTATGCATGATACTTATGATGAAACTGCTTCTATGCCTGATACTACTGTGCCCCTTGGTGAATTTCTTGATGAACAAATTGCTAGGGCTAGAGAAAAAGAAATTATTGAATCTGAATACGATGATGATAGTGATGATGAAAATATGCATGTTATTCCTGAGGTTTATCTTTTTGATATGGAATCTCCTGCCGCTATTTTAGCTTGCAAAGATAGATATGAGCTTAAGAGGTTATTAATTAAATGGAACAAAGAATCACTTAGAGATAAAATGAAACCCGACCCTGCTTTTGCTACTTCACCTATATGTGTCTCTGATAAGGATTATGAATTCTCTGTTGATCCTGATATAATTACTTTGGTTGAATCTGATCCGTTTTATGGCTATGAATCTGAAACTGTTGTGGCACATCTTACTAAGTTAAATGATATAGCTGCCCTGTTCACTAATGATAAGAGACCGCGTTACTTTTATATACTCAAAATATTTCCGTTCTCATTAAAGGGTGATGCTAACATATGGTTTAATTCTCTTGATCCTGGTTGTGTGCGTAGTCCCCGGGATATGATTTATTACTTCTCTGCTAAATATTTCCCTGCTCATAAGAAACAAGCTGCTTTGAGGGAAATATACAACTTCGTGCAAATTAAAGAAGAGAGTCTCCCACAAGCTTGGGGGAGGCTTCTCAAGTTACTTAATGCTTTGCCTGATCATCCTCTTAAGAAACCCAAAATACTTGATATCTTTTATAATGGACTAACCGATGCTTCCAGAGATTACCTGGATAGTTGTGTTGGTTCTCTTTTCAGGGAAAGAACACCGGATGAAGCTGAAATTCTATTGAATAATATGTTGACAAGTGAAAATAATTGGGCACCTCCTGAGCCAGCTCTTGCTCCAATTACTGAGTCTATTCCTAAACCAACTTCGAAGAAGAGAGGTGTTCTATTTCTCAGTCCCGAAGATATGCAAGAGGCAAAGAAATCTATGAAAGAAAAAGGTATTAAAGCTGAAGACGTTAAGAATTTACCTCCTATTGAAGAAATACATGGTCTTAATTCACCGCCTGTTGAAGAAACATATGATCTTAATTCTTTATTTACTGAAGAACCTCCTGATCCCAATATCCCGACACAGGTAATAAAGGTAAATTCTCTCTATAGATATGATAAAGCTGAAGTTCCTCCTACTAAAATTGCTAGTCAGTGCTTGGATGAGTTTGATAACTTTATGTTTAAGCAAGACGACTTCAATGCTTATTTTGGTAGACAATTAAAAGAAAATGCTTATATGATTAGACGCTTGGGTGATTATATGGCTAATATTAAAGGTGAACTTAAACTTGTTAGCAAACATGCTTCTATGGTTACCACTCAAGTAGAACAAGTACTTAAGAATCAAAAAGAAGTGCTTGATGAAATGAATAGTAAGAAAAATGATTATGCTGTTAGAGTGGCTACTAGAACTGGTAGAATGACTCAGGAACCTTTGTATCCTGAAGGCCACCCTAAGAGAATTGAGCAAGATTCTCAAAGAAATAATATTGATGTTCCTAGTTCTTCTAAAATGAAGAAAAAGAAAAATGATAGAACTGTGCGAACTTCTAGTGAACCTATTGCTGAACCACCTGATAATCCAAATGATATATCTATGTCTGATGCTAAAACACAATCTGGTAATGAACATGAACCAAGTAAAAATATTAATGATGATGTTCATGATGATGCTCAACCTAGTAATGATAATGATGTAGAAATTGAACCCGCTGTTGATCTTGATAACCCACAATCAAAGAATCAACGTTATGATAAAAGAGACTTTGTTGCTAGGAAACATGGTAAAGAAAGGGAACCTTGGATTCAGAAACCCATGCCTTTTCCTCCAAAACCATCCAAGAAAAAGGATGATGAGGATTTTGAGCGCTTTGCTGAAATGATTAGGCCTATCTTTTTGCGTATGCGATTAACTGATGTGCTCAAAACAAATCCTTATGCTAAATATATGAAGGATATCATTACTAATTAAAAGAAAGATACCGGAAGCTGAAATTTCCACCATGCTTGCTAATTATACTTTTAAGGGTGGAATACCAAAGAAACTTGGAGACCCCGGAGTACCTACTATACCTTGCTCCATTAAAAGAAATTATATTAAAACTGCTTTATGTGATCTTGGAGCCGGTGTTAGTGTTATGCCTCTCTCTTTATATCGTAGACTTGACTTGAATAAGTTGAACACCTACTGAAATATCTTTGCAAATGGCTGATAAATCAACTGCTATACCTGTCGGTATTTGTGAGGATGTGCCTGTTGTGGTTGCAAACGTTACTATTTTAACGGACTTTGTTATTCTTGATATTCCCGAGGATGATAGTATGTCTATTATTCTTGGAAGACCTTTTTCTTAATACTGCAGGGGCTGTTATTGATTGCAACAAAGGCAATGTCACTTTTCATGTTAATGGTAATGAGCATACGGTACACTTTCCGAGGAAACAACCTCAAGTTCATAGTATCAACTCTATTGGAAAAATTCCATCGATTATATTGGAGGTTTTGAATTTCCTCTTCCTACTGTCAAGAAGAAATATGATATTCTTATTATTGGGGATGTGCATATCCCCGTTGAGGTAACTTAGTGTTATTCGAAATTTCTCCGGTTTCATGATTATCGGAATGAGTTTGTTAACAAGACTTGATCAACCTTGTTAGTGGATTCTTTTTGATGAGCATGAGATGGATGAAACTAGAAGCACAACCTTCTGTACCCTCTCTATATTTTCTGTTAATTAGTAGAAATAAAGTAAAAATAGTATTTTTCTGTCTGTTTCCTGACTTATCCGTGCAATATAAAAATATCCCGAAAATAAAAGTCCTCAGAATGCCATGCCAATTTAATATGATTTTTCGGGAATATTTGAGGATTTACTGTGCAAAAATTACCGCGGGAGGAGCTGCCACCTGGCCACGAGGGTGGTGGCGCCCCCCCTATAGGGCGCGCCCCCTGCCTCGTGGGCCCACGGTGGCCCTCCTCCACTTATCCCAGCACCCATCTTCTTCCTCTATCTCACACAAATCCGAAAAACCAACTCAAGCACGAGTTCCAGCCACTTTTACTGCGATTTTCGATCTCCTTGCTCAAAGCACCTCTCGCAAAACTGCTTGGGGAGATTGTTCCTTGGTATGTGACTCCTCCATTGGTCCAATTAGTTTTTGTTCTAGTGCTTTATTCTTTGCAAATTTGTGCTTCATAGGTGACCATGTTCTTGAGCTTGCATGTCAAATTTATATGGTTCCAAGTAGTTCTAATGCTTGATATAGGCTCTAGGCACTTGTAGGAGTAGTTGCTATCAATATTATTGAAGTTGGTTCACTTTTGTTTGAAGTTACTAAAAATTTCAGATTGTTTCAGAAAAATAATGAGATTTTTGAGGGGCTCGTCGAGCCAAAGCTCGAAGGAAAAGGCCTCAAAGCCTAAGTATAATTTGCCGCGCACCGCGGAGATTCGGGCGTGTGAATGGCCTTCTGAAGATTTCTTGAGAGCAGTCGGTATCTACGAAGATTTTCATGAATTGGCTCACAATGCAGGCCTCACCGCTTTCCTCCACGACCAATGCGATTAGTATCCCTTACTCACAAATACTTTTGTGCAAAACTTTCATTTTCATTCTAGGAACTCACCACCTACGGTGGGGTTTCATTTATATGATGAGCATTAGGAGATGTCACTTTATGATTTCTGTCGTATTTGTTTAATCCTTTTTGAGGGCAAGACAGAAGAACAACATCATGATGATGTGGCTGGGTTTATTGATACTATCACTGTAGGAGAAACTAGAAAGGTTTCCGATGCACGAATCACTAGCATACATTTTCCTGTTTTACGCTATTTTGCATTATTGCTAGTCGTTGTTTAATTGGACGCGGAAACTGTGGAAACCTTAGTATCCCTGATATAATTATTCTGCTCCACGGTTTATACAGTGATAACACTTTTAGTATGGGCGGTATTATTGCTAGACGGTTAAGTATGAACCGTACCAAAGGCCCCATCTTTGGAGGCATCTATGCCACCCTAGCTACATTTTAACATACCTATTAGGCATGCTGAGAAGGAAGAAAAGGCTGCCCCGTGTTTATCTAGATCATAAAAGTATGGTGGCACATGATTTTATTGTTAAGAATAGGGCAGGAGAGCTTAAATATCAATTGTTCTTTAACAAACATCATCCTGAGACTATTATCCTGCCTGCTCCTTCTTTGTTTAATTTTGTAGGACCCTACCTCGTTACATGGGCTGCCGTCCAAGCTTACAAGAATCCTGCACCAGCCCCGGAACAGGAACCACAAGATGAGCCTCCACGACAATCTGTTTATTCTTGGGATCCAGAGATGACTGTCAGCCAGTGGCAGTCAGAGTCTTCTTCTTCATCACAGTATGATCCCAACTATTCCTCCTCATCACAGTACGACCCCAACAACTATTATTATGGATATCCGCCAGGCCAGCCGTGGCCATAGACCAACTTAGGCCAAAAGCCTAAGCTTGGGGGAGTACGTATTTCTCACCGACATTACATTTATGTTCACACACACTCATTGCTAGATGTCGGTGCTCATACTTTTTCACTGTAATATCCATGCTAGTTTATTTTCTTTTTCCTGCTTTCTTCTTGTGTGTTTGTTAAACCTTAAGAAAAACCAAAAAATAGTAGTAGTTTATTTTTCTGCTGTAGTAGTAATAATTAAAAAGAAAACCCAAAAATATTTCCCGTTCTTCTTTTGCTTGTTGGGAGCTTTCCCGTGTAAATAGTTTTATTTCTTTTCTTTTCTTTGGGGGTCAGTAGGAGAAGACCATAATTAAATTGTTGAAGTGGCTCTTATATGCATTATTGTTGATTTAACCAAGAGCCCATATTGCCTTGTCTTCTCCTGTTTATTGAATGCTCGCAGATTCCAGCTTAGTCCAATGCACGTGCACTCTTATTATTATTCACACCGTTCGGTCGTGCAAGTGAAAGGCAATTATGATGATATATGATGGACTGACTGAGATGAGAAAAGCTGGTATGAACTCGACCTCTTTTGTTTTTGTAAATATGATGAGTCCCTCGTTCTTGATTCAGCTTATTATGAATAAACATGTTTGCAATGACAATTAGAGATCATAGTTGCTTGTGCCATGCTTGATTAGCTATGAGTTATAATGATTTACCTGTGTGCCAACATGCTATTGAGATGATTATGATGTGGTATGATGGGGTGGTATCCTCCTTTGAATGATTTAAGTGACTTGACTTGGCACATGTTCACGCATGTAGTTGAAACAAAATCAACATAGCCTTCACGATATTTATGTTCATGGTGGATTATATCCTACTCATGCTTGCATCCAATGTTTATTAATTTTAATGCATGTACATGGCTGTTGTCGCTCTCTAGTTGGTCGCTTCCCAGTCTTTTGCTAGCCTTCACTTGTACTAAGCGGGAATACTGCTTGTGCATCCAATCCCTTAAACCCCAAAGTTATTCCAGATGAGTCCACTATACCTTCCTATATGCGGTATCTACCTGCCATTCCAAGTAAATTTGTATGTGCCAAACTCTAAACCTTCAAATAAACATTCTGTTTTGTATGCTCGAATAGCTCATGTATCAACAAAGGTTGTCCTTATCTTCTGTGTTAGGCGGGTTATTCTCAAGAGGAGTGGACTCCACTCCTCACTCACAAGAAAATGGCTGGTCACCGGGATGCCCAATCCCATGCTTTATGCAAACTAAATCAAAATTAATTGAAAACAAAACTCCCCCTGGACCTAATGTATGTTGGAGGCACTCGTTGTTTCGAGAAAGCCATGGATTGATTGCTTGTTGGGAAACGTAGCATAAATTCAAAAAATTTCCTACGTGTCACCAAGATCAATCTATGGAGTCATCTAGCAACGAGGGAGGAGTGGATCTACATACCCTTGTAGATCGCGCGCGGAAGCGTTCAAGAGAACGGGGTTGATGGAGTCGTACTCGTCGTGATCCAACACCGATGATCCTAGCGCCGAACGGACGGCACCTCCGCGTTCAACACACGTACGGAGCATCGACGTCTCCTCCTTCTTGATCCAGCAAGGGGGAAGGAGAGGTTGATGGAGATCCAGCAGCACGACGGCGTGGTGGTGGAAGTAGCGGGATTCCAACAGGGCTTCGCCAAGCGCTGCGAGAGGAGGGAGATGTGTCACGAGAGGGAGAGGGAGGCGCCAGGGCTTGGATATGGTTGCCCTCCCTTCCCCCCCCCACTATATATAGGGCCAAGGGAGAGGGGGAGGGCGCAGCCTTGCCCCTTCCTCCAAGGAAGGGTGCGGCCAAGGGGGGGGGAGGAGTCCATCCTCCCCAAGGCACCTCGGAGGTGCCTTCCCCCTTTAGGACTCTCCCCTCCTCTTGTCCCTTTGGCGCATGGGCCTCTAGGGGCTGGTGCCCTTGGCCCATATAGGCCAAGGCGCACCCCCTACAGCCCATGTGGCCCCCCGGGGCAGGTGGCCCCACCCGGTGGACCCCCGGGACCCTTCCGGTGGTCCCGGTACAATACCGGTGACCCCGAAACTTGTCCCGATGGCCGAAATAGCACTTCCTATATATAATTCTTTACCTCCGGACCATTCTGGAACTCCTCGTGACGTCCGGGATCTCATCCGGGACTCCGAACAACTTTCGGGTTACCGCATACTAATATCTCTATAACCCTAGCGTCACCGAACCTTAAGTGTGTAGACCCTACGGGTTCGGGAGACATGCAGACATGACCGAGATGACTCTCGGTCAATAACCAACAGCGGGATCTGGATACCCATGTTGGCTCCCACATGTTCCACGATGATCTCATCGGATGAACCACGATGTCAAGGACTTAATCAATCCCGTATACAATTCCCTTTGTCTAGCGGTACGATACTTGCCCGAGATTCGATCGTCGGTATCCCGATACCTTGTTCAATCTCGTTACCGGCAAGTCTCTTTACTCGTTCCGTAACACATCATCCCGTGATCAACTCCTTGATCACATTGTGCACATTATGATGATGTCCTACCGAGTGGGCCCAGAGATACCTCTCCGTCACACGGAGTGACAAATCCCAGTCTCGATTCGTGCCAACCCAACAGACACTTTCGGAGATACCTTAGTGTACCTTTATAGCCACCCAGTTACATTGTGACGTTTGGCACACCCAAAGCACTCCTACGGTATCCGGGAGTTGCACAATCTCATGGTCTAAGGAAATGATACTTGACATTAGAAAAGCTTTAGCATACGAACTACATGATCTTGTGCTAGGCTTAGGATTGGGTCTTGTCCATCACATCATTCTCCTAATGATGTGATCCCGTTATCAATGACATCCAATGTCCATGGTCAGGAAACCGTAACCATCTATTGATCAACGAGCTAGTCAACTAGAGGCTTACTAGGGACATGGTGTTGTCTATGTATCCACACATGTATCTGAGTTTCCTATCAATACAATTCTAGCATGGATAATAAACGATTATCATGAACAAGGAAATATAATAATAACTAATTTATTATTGCCTCTAGGGCATATTTCCAACAGTCAATATGCCCTAGGATGTCAAAACATTGTTTCCTCGACGATTTTTTGAGGAAAGGTTGTATGTGAGTCACATCCCCATGTGACTAACACCCAAAGAGTCTACTAGAGTCAATAATCTAGTTCACATTACCATGTGATTAACACTCGATGAGTTCTGGGTTTGAACATGTTATGCTTGTGAGAGATGTTATAGTCAACGGGTCTGAATCTTTCAGATCCGTATGTACTTCGCAAATCTCTATGTCATCTTGTAGATGCAACTACTATGATACATTTGGAGCCATTTCAAATAACTGTTCTACTTGGAGCTATTCTAAATTGTTGCTCCATTATACGTATCCGGTATCTCTACTCAGAGCTATCCGGATAGGTGTTAAGCTTGCATCGACGTAACTCTTTACGTCGAACTCTTTATCACCTCCATAACCGAGAAACATATCCTTATTCCTCTAAGGATAATTTAGACCGCTATCTGGTGATCTACTCCTAGATTACCTTTGTACCCTCTTGCCAGATATGTGGCAAGGCACACATCAGGTGCGGTACTCAGCATGGCATACCGTATAGAGCCTATGACAAAAGCATAGGGGACGACCTTCGTCCTTCCTCTTTCTTCTGCCGTGGTCGAGCTTTAAGTCTTAACTTCATACCTTACAACTCAGGTAAGAACTCCTTCTTTGACTGGTCCATCTTGAACACCTTCAAGATCATGTCAAGGTATGTGCTCATTTGAAAGAACCATTAAGCGTTTTGATCTATCCTTATAGATCTTGATGCTCAATGTTCAAGTAGCTTAATCCAGGCTTTCCATTGAAAAACACTTTCCAAATAACCCTATGTGCTTTCCAGAAATTCTACGTCATTTCTGATCAACAATATGTCAACAACATATACTCATCAGAAATTCTATAGTGCTCCCACTCATTTCTTTGGAAATACAAGTTTCTCATAAACTTTGTATACACCCAAAATCTTTTGATCATCATCAAAGCATACATTCCAACTCCGAGATGCTTACTCCAGTCCCTAGAAGGATTGCTGGAGCTTTGCATACTTATTAGCATCTTTCAGGATTGACAAAACCTTCCGGTTTGTATCACATACAACCTTTCCTCAAAAAACGTCGAGGAAACAATGTTTTGACATCCTATCTGCAAGATTTCATAAATAATGCAGTAATCGCTAATATAATTCCAACAGACTCTTAGCATCGCTACGAGTGAGAAAGTCTCATCGTACTCAACTCCTTGAACTTGTCAGAAAACATCTTAACGACAAGTCGAGCCTTCTAAATGGTGATACTTACCATCATTGTCCGTCTTCCTTTTAAAATCTATATGTACCTAACAGCCTTACGACCATCAAGTAGTTCTTCCAAAGTCTACACTTTGTTTTCATACATGGATTCTATCTCGGATTTTATGGCCTCGAGCCATTTATCGGAATCCGGGCCCACCATCGCTTCTCCATGGCTCGTAGGTTCATTGTTGTCCAGCAACATGACTTCCAAGATAGGATCACGTACCACTCTGAAGTAGTACGCATCCTTGTCATCCCACGAGGTTTGGTAGTGACTTGATCTGAAGTTTCATGATCACTATCATAAGCTTCCACTTCAATTGGTGTAGGTGCCACAGGAACAACTTCCTGTGCCCTGCCACTCACTAGTTGAAGAGACGGTTCAATAACCTCATCAAGTCTCCACCATCCTCCCACTCAATTCTTTCGAGAGAAAATTTTCCTCGAGAAAGGACCCGATTCTAGAAACAATCCTTTATTGCTTTCGGATCTGAGACAGGAGGTATACCCAATTGTTTTAGGTGTCCTATGAAGATGCATTTATCCGCTTTGGGTTCGAGCTTATCAGCCTGAAACTTTTTTCACATAAGCATCGCAGCCCCAAGCTTTTAAGAAATGACAGCTTAGGTTTCTCTAAACCATAGTTCATACGGTGTCATCTCATCGGAATTACGTGGTGCCCTATTAAAGTGAATGTGGTTGTCTCTAATGCCTAACCCATAAACTATCATGGTAATTCGATAAGAGACATCATGGTATGCATCATATCCAATAAGGTGCAGTTATGATATTCGGACACACCATCACACTATGGTGTTCCAGGCTGTATTAGTTGTGAAATAATTTTCACAATGTCTCAATTCTGTGCCAAACTCGTAATTCAGATATTCATCTCTATGATCATATCATAGATCTTTTATCCTCTTTTCACGACGATCTTTCAACTTCACCCTGAAATTACTTGAACCTTTCAATAATTCAGACTCGTGATTCATCAAGTAAATATACTCAACATCTACTCAAATCATCTATGAAGTAAGAACATAACGATATCCACTACATGCCTCAGCACTCATTGGACTGCACACATCAAAATGTATTACTTCCAACAAGTTGCTTTCTAGTTCCATTTTACTGAAAACGAGGCTTTCAGTCATCTTGCCCATGTGGTATGATTTGCATGTCTCAAGTGATTCAAAATCAAGTGAGTCCAAACGGTCCATTTGCATGGAGTTTCTTCATGCATATACACCAATAGACATGGTTCGCATGCCTCAAACTTTTCAAAAACGAGTGAGCCCAAAGATCCATCAACATGGAGCTTCTTCATGCGTTTTATACCGATATGACTTACGTGGCAGTGCCACAAGTAGGTGGTACTATCATTACTATCTTTTGGCATGAACATGTGTATCACTACGATCGAGATTTCAATGAACCATTCATTTTAGGTGCAAGACCATTGAAGGTATTATTCAAATAAACAGAGTAACCATTATTCTCCTTAAATGAATAACCGTATTGCGATAGACATAATCCAATCATGTCTATGCTCAACGCAAACACCAATCTCGATGGTAGAGGGAGCGTGCGATGCTTGATCATATCAACATTGGAAACACTTCCAACACATATCGTCAGCTCACCTTTAGCTAGTCTCCGTTTATTCCATAGCTTTTATTTCGAGTTACTAACACTTAGCAACCGAACCGGTATCTAATACCCTGGTGCTACTAGGAGTACTAGTAAAGTACACATTAACACAATGTACATCCAATATACTTCTATCGACCTTGCCAGCCTTCTCATCTACCAAGTATCTAGGGTAATTCTGCTCCAGTGGCTGTTCCCCTTATTACAGAAGCACTTAGTCTCGGGTTTGGGTTCAACCTTGGGTTTCTTCACTAGGCAGCAGCTGATTTGCCGTTTCATGAAGCATCCCTTTTTGCCCTTGCCCTTCTTGAAACTAGTGGTTTCACCAACCATCAACAATTGATGCTCCTTCTTGATCTCTACTTTTGTGGTGTCAAACATCGCGAATATCTCAAGGACCATCATATATGTCCCTGATATATTATAGTTCATCACGAAGCTCAAGCAGCTTGGTGGTAATGACTTCGGAGAACCATCACTATTTCATCTGGAAGATCAACTCCCACTCGATTCAAGCGATTGTTGTACTCAGACAATCTGAGCACAAGTTCAACAATTGAGCTTTTCTCCCTTAGTTTGCAGGCTAAGAAAATCATCGGAGGTCTTATACCTCTTGACGTGGGCACGAGCCTGAAATCCCGATTTCAGCCCTCGAAACATCTCATATGTTTTGCGACGTTTCAAAAACGTCTTCGGTGCCTCAATTCTAAACCGTTTAACTGAACTATCACGTAGTTATCAAAATGTGTATGTCAGATGTTCGCAACATCCACAGACGACGTTCGAGGTTCAGCACACTGAGCGGTGCATTAAGGACATAAGACTTCTATGAAGCAATGAGGACAATCCTCAGTTTACGGACCTAGTCCGCATAATTGCTACTATCAACTTTCAACTAAATTTTCTCTAGGAACATATCTAAACAGTAGAACAGAAGCGCGAGCTACGACATAATTTGCGAAGACCTTTTGACTATGTTCAGGATAATTAAGTTCATCTTATGAACTCCCACTCAGATAGACATCCCTCTAGTCATCTAAGTGATTACATGATCCAAGTCAACTAGGCCGTGTCCGATCATCACGTGAGACGGACTAGTCAACATCGGTGAATATCTTCATGTTGATCGTATCTACCATACGACTCATGCTCGACCTTTCGGTCTTCTGTGTTCCGAGGCCATGTCTGTACACATGCTAGGCTCGTCAAGTCAACCTAAGTGTTTTGCGTGTGTAAATCTGTCTTACACCCGTTGTATGTGAACGTTAGAATCTATCACACCCGATCATCACGTGGTGCTTCGAAACAACGAACTGTCGCAACGGTGCACAGTTAGGGGGAACACTTTCTTGAAATTTTAATGAGGGATCATCTTATTTACTACCGTCATTCTAAGTAAACAAGATGCAAAAACATGATAAACATCACATGCAATCAAATAGTGACATGATATGGCCAATATCATATAGCTCCTTTGATCTCCATCTTGGGGCTCCATGATCATCTTGTCACTGGCATGACACCATGATCTCCATCATCATGATCTCCATCATCGTGTCTTCATGAAGTTGTCTCGCCAACTATTACTTCTACTACTACAGCTAACGGTTAGCAATAAAGTAAAGTAATTACATGACGTTTATGTTGACACGCAGGTCATAAATAAATTAAGACAACTCCTATGGCTCCTGCCGGTTGTCATACTCATCGACATGCAAGTCGTGATTCCTATTACAAGAACATGATCAATCTCATACATCACATATATCATTCATCACATCCTTTGGCCATATCACATCACATAGCATACCCTGCAAAAACAAGTTAGACGTCCTCTAATTGTTGTTTGCAAGTTTTACGTGGCTGCTATGGGTTTCTAGCAAGAACATTTCTTACCTACGCAAAAACCACAACGTGATATGCCAATTGCTATTTACCCTTCATAAGGACCCTTTTCATCGAATCCGATCCGACTAAAGTGGGAGAGACAGACACCCGCTAGCCACCTTATGCAACTAGTGCATGTCAGTCGGTGGAACCAGTCTCACGTAAGAGTACGTGTAAGGTCGGTCCGGGCCGCTTCATCCCACAATGCCACCGAATCAAGATTGGACTAGTAACGGTAAGCATATTGAACAAAATCAACGCCCACAACTACTTTGTGTTCTACTCGTGCATAGAAACTACGCATAGACCTAGCTCATGATGCCACTGTTGGGGAACGTAGCATAAATTCAAAATTTTCCTACGTGTCACCAAGATCTATCTATGGAGTCATCTAGCAATGAGGGAGGAGTGGATCTACATACCCTTGTAGATCGCGCGCGGAAGCGTTCAAGAGAACGGGGTTGATGGAGTCGTACTCGTCGTGATCCAAATCACCGATGATCCTAGCGCCGAACGGACGGCACCTCCGTGTTCAACACACGTACGTAGCAGCGACGTCTCCTCCTTCTTGATCCAGCAAGGGGGGAGGAGAGGTTGATGGAGATCCAGCAGCACGACGGCGTGGTGGTGGAAGTAGCGGGATTCCAACAGGGCTTCGCCAAGCGCTGCGGGAGGAGGGAGGATGTGTCATGGGAGGGAGAGGGAGGCGCCAGGGCTTCAGGATGTTGCCGCTCCCTTCCCCCACTATATATAGGGCCAAGGGAGAGGGGGGGCGCAGCCTTGGCCCTTCCTCCAAGGGAAGGGTGGCGGCCAGGGAGGTTTCCCTCCTCCCCAAGGCACCTCGGAGGTGCCTTCCCCTTTGAGGACTCTTCCTTTCCCTATCTCTTGGCGCATGGGCTCTTGGGGCTGGTGCCCTTGGCCCATATAGGCCAAGGCGCACCCCCTACAGCCCATGTGCCCCCCCGGGGCAGGTGGCCCCACCTGGACCCCGGACCCTTCCGGTGGTCCCGGTACAATACCGATGACCCCGAAACTTGTCCCGGTGGCCGAAATAGCACTTCCTATATATAAATCTTTACCTCCGGACCATTCCGGAACTCCTCGTGACGTCCGGGATCTCATCCGGGACTCCAAACAACTTTCGGGTTACCCCGCATACTAATATCCTATTAAACCCTAGCGTCACCGAACCTTAAGTGTGTAGACCCTACGGGTTCGGGAGACATGCAGACATGACCGAGATGACTCTCCGGTCAATAACAATAGCGGGATCTGGAATACCCATAGTTAGCTCCCACATGTTCCACGATGATCTCATCGGATGAACCACGATGTCAAGACTTAATCAATCCCGTATACAATTCCCTTTGTCTAGCGGTACGATACTTGCCCGAGGTTCGATCGTCGGTATCCCGATACCTTGTTCAATCTCGTTACCGGCAAGTCTCTTTACTCGTTTCGTAACACATCATCCCGTGATCAACTCGTTGATCACATTGTGCACATTATGATGATGTCCTACCGAGTGGGCCCAGAGATACCTCTCCGTTTACACGGAGTGACAAATCCCAGTCTCGATTCATGCCAACCCAACAGACACTTTCGGAGATACCTGTAGTGTACCTTTATAGCCACCCAGTTACGTTGTGACGTTTGGCACACCCAAAGCACTCCTACGGTATCCGGGAGTTGCACAATCTCATGGTCTAAGGAAATGATACTTGACATTAGAAAAGCTTTAGCATACGAACTACATGATCTTGTGCTAGGCTTAGGATTGGGTCTTTGTCCATCACATCATTCTCCTAATGATGTGATCCCGTTATCAACGACATCCAATGTCCATGGTCAGGAAACCGTAACCATCTATTGATCAACGAGCTAGTCAACTAGAGGCTTACTAGGGACATGGTGTTGTCTATGTATCCACACATGTATCTGAGTTTCCTATCAATACAATTCTAGCATGGATAGTAAACGATTTATCATGAACAAGGAAATATAATAATAACTATTTATTATTGCCTCTAGGGCATATTTCCAATAGTCTCCCACTTGCACTAGAGTCAATAATCCAGTTCACATCGATATGTGATTAACACTCAAGGTCACATCCCCATGTGACTAACACCCAAAGAGTCTACTAGAGTCAATAATCTAGTTCACATTACCATGTGATTAACACTCGATGAGTTCTGGGTTTGAACATGTTATGCTTGTGAGAGATGTTATAGTCAACGGGTCTGAATCTTTCAGATCCGTATGTACTTCGCAAATCTCTATGTCATCTTGTAGATGCAACTACTATGATACATTTGGAGCCATTTCAAATAACTGTTCTACTTGGAGCTATTCTAAATTGTTGCTCCATTATACGTATCCGGTATCTCTACTCAGAGCTATCCGGATAGGTGTTAAGCTTGCATCGACGTAACTCTTTACGTCGAACTCTTTATCACCTCCATAACCGAGAAACATATCCTTATTCCTCTAAGGATAATTTAGACCGCTATCTGGTGATCTACTCCTAGATTACCTTTGTACCCTCTTGCCAGATATGTGGCAAGGCACACATCAGGTGCGGTACTCAGCATGGCATACCGTATAGAGCCTATGACAAAAGCATAGGGGACGACCTTCGTCCTTCCTCTTTCTTCTGCCGTGGTCGAGCTTTAAGTCTTAACTTCATACCTTACAGCAGGATCTGGATACCCATGTTGGCTCCCACATGTTCCACGATGATCTCATCGGATGAACCACGATGTCAAGGACTTAATCAATCCCGTATACAATTCCCTTTGTCTAGCGGTACGATACTTGCCCGAGATTCGATCGTCGGTATCCCGATACCTTGTTCAATCTCGTTACCGGCAAGTCTCTTTACTCGTTCCGTAACACATCATCCCGTGATCAACTCCTTGATCACATTGTGCACATTATGATGATGTCCTACCGAGTGTGCCCAGAGATACCTCTCCGTCACACAGAGTGACAAATCCCAGTCTCGATTCGTGCCAACCCAACAGACACTTTCGGAGATACCTGTAGTGTACCTTTATATCCACCCAGTTACGTTGTGACGTTTGGCACACCCAAAGCACTCCTATGGTATCCGGGAGTTGCATAATCTCATGGTCTAAGGAAATGATACTTGACATTGGAAAAGCTTTAGCATACGAACTACACGATCTTTGAGCTAAGCTTAGGATTGGGTCTTGTCCATCACATCATTCTCCTAATGATGTGATCCCATTATCAATGACATCCAATTTCCATGGTCAGGAAACCGTAACCATCTATTGATCAACGAGCTAGTCAACTAGAGGCTTACTAGGGACATGGTGTTGTCTATGTATCCACACATGTATCTGAGTTTCCTATCAATACAATTCTAGCATGGATAATAAACGATTTATCATGAACAAGGAAATATAATAATAATTATTTATTATTGCCTCTAGGGTATATTTCCAACAGCTTGTTGGTGGAGGGGGAGTATAAACTTTACCATTCTGTTTGGGAACCGCCTATAATGTGTTTAGCATGGAAGATATCGCGATCTCTTAGTGGTTACGTTGACAATGAAAGTATACCGCTCAAAATACAATTTATCTCTATTGCAAAACCGAGATCTGGCACCTCTATAAATCCCTGCTTCCCTCTGCGAAGGGCCTATCCATTTACTTTTATGTTGAGTCATCACCCTCTTATTAAAAAGCACTAGCTGGAGAGCACATCCGTCATTTGCATTCATCACTGTTAATTTATATTGGGTACGACTATGATTGGATCTCTTTTACCATGAATTACAATGTCTAGTCAGTCCTTGATCTTTAAAGGTGCTCCTCATTTATGTTTTGCGGTCTCAGAAAGGGCTAGCGAGATACCATCTTGTTATATCATATTATGATTGTTTTGAGAAAGTGTTGTCATCTGAGATTTATTATTATGGCTTGCTAGTTGATTATGCTATTGATATGAGTAATTGTGAGACCTGAGAATTATTGCAAATGTGGTTAGTTATGATCTATGCTGAAACCTTGAATGCTGGCTTGACATAGTTACAACAACAAGAGCAAACAGAGTTTGTAAAAGTTTTTGTTTCTTTCTTTCAGTTTGTCAACTGAATTGCTTGAGGACAAGCAAGGGTTTAAGCTTGGGGGAGTTGATACATCTCCGTTGTATCTACTTTTCCAAACACTTTTGCCCTTGTTTTGGACTCTAACTTGTATGATTTGAATGGAACCAACCCGGACTGACGCTGTTTTCAGCAGAATTGCCATGGTGTTGTTTTATGTGCAGAAAACACATATTCTCGGAATGACCTGAAACTCCACGGAACATCTTAGAAAAAATAATAAAAAATCCTCGCCAAAGATGAAGACCAGGGGGCCCACACCCTTCTCACGAGGGGGGCGCGCCCCCCTAGGGCGCCCCCTACCTCGTGGGCCCCTTGGAAACCCTCCGACGCCAACTCCAACTCTATATATTTGCTTTCGGAGAGAAAAAAATAAGAGAGAATAAATCATCGCGTTTTACGATACGAAGCCGCCGCCAAGCCCTAAAACCTCTCGGGAGGGCTGATCTGGAGTCCGTTCGGGGCTCCGGAGAGGGGGATTCATCGCCGTCGTCATCATCAACCATCCTCCATCACCAATTTCATGATGCTCACCACCGTGCGTGAGTAATTCCATTGTAGGCTTGCTGGACGGTGATGGGTTGGATGAGATTTATCATGTAATCGAGTTAGTTTTGTTAGGGTTTGATCCATGTATCCATTATGTTCTGAGATTGATGTTGCTATGACTTTGCTATGCTTAATGCTTGTCACTAGGGCCCGAGTGCCATGATTTCAGATCTGAACCTATTATGTTTTCATGAATATATGTGAGTTCTTGATCCTATCTTGCAAGTCTATAGTCACCTACTATGCGTTATGATCCGGCAACCCCGAAGTGACAATAATCGGGACCACTCCCGGTGATGACCATAGTTTGAGGAGTTCATGTATTCACTATGTGCTAATGCTTTGTTCCAGTTCTCTATTAAAAGGAGGCCTCAATATCCCTTAGTTTCCAATAGGACCCCGCTGCCATGGGAGGGTAGGACAAAAGATGTCATGCAAGTTCTTTTCCATAAGCACGTATGACTATACACGGAATACATGCCTACATTACATTGATGAATTGGAGCTAGTTCTATGTCACCCTATGTTATGACTGTTACATGATGAACCGCATCCGGCATAATTATCCATCACTGATCCGGTGCCTACGAGTTTTCCATATACTGGTTCTCGTTTATTTACTTTCCCGCTGCTACTGTTACAATCACTACAATCACTACAAAATACCAAAAACATTACTTTTGCTGTCTTTACTTTTGTTGCTCGCTACCACCACTATCATATTACTTTGCTACTAAACACTTTGCTGCAGATACTAAGTTTCCAGGTGTGGTTGAATTGACAACTCACTGCTAATACTGATATTGCTCCCCTTGTGTCGAATCGTCGAATCAATAAATTTGGGTTGAATACTCTACCCTCGAAAGCTGTTGCGATCCCCTATACTTGTGGGTTATCAACATACATCTCATGAAAATATCGAACGAATACCAAATTCACATGACTACTAATAGCAAGACTTCTCCCATGTCCTCAGGAACAAACGTAACTACTCACAAAGCATATTCATGTTCATAATCAGAGGAGTATTAATATGCATATAGGATCTGAACATATGATCTTCCACCAAATAAACCAACTAGCATCAAGTACAAGGAGTAATCAACACTACTAGCAACCTACAGGTACCAATCCCGGACTTAGAGACAAGAATTGGATACAAGAGATGAACTAGGGTTTGAGAGGAGATGGTGCTGGTTGATAACCCACAAGTATAGGGGATCAATTGCAGCCTCTTTTGATAAGTAAGAGTGTCGAACCCAACGAGGAGCTAAAGGTAGAACAAATATTGCCTCAAGTTCTATCGACCACCGATACAACTCTACGCACGCTTAGTGTTCGCCTTACCTAGAACAAGTATGAAACTAGAAGTACTTTGTAGGTGTTTTTGGGTAAGCTTGCAAGAAAGTAAAGAGCACGAAAATAAAAGCTAGGGGCTGTTAAGGTAAAGAAGCAACTAAAGTAAATATAGCGAGTGTGGAAAAGTGGTGGTAGGAGTGGTGAAATTGTCCCTTAAGCAATTGACTACTTTACTAGACCGATATCAAGTATTATGTGGGAGAGGCCACTGCTAGCATGTCATCCCTGACTTGGAATTCTATGCACTTATGATTGGAACTATTAGCAAGCATCCGCAACTACTAACGTTCATTAAGGTAAAACTCAACCATAGCATTAAGATATATTGGTCCCCCTTCAATCCCGTATGCATCAATTTCTATGCTAGGTTGAAGCTTCTGTCACTCTTGCCCTCCAATACATAGTCCTATCAACATACAACTAACCCTAGGGTGTGATCCACGCGCGCAATCATATGATGGGCACCAAAGGACAGCAACATAACCACAAGCAAATTAAATCAATCATAGCAATTCATCAACCACTGATAGGACAACGAAAATCTACTCAGACATCATAGGATGGCAACACATCATTGGATAATAATATGAAGCATAAAGCACCATGTTCAAGTAGAGGGTTCAGCGGGTTGCAGGAGAGTGGACCACTATAGATAGAGGGGGGAAGGTGATGGAGATGTTGGTGAAGATGGCGGAGGTGTTGGTGTAGATCGCGGTGATGATGATGGCCCCCGGTGGCACTTCGGTGCCACCGGAAGCGAGGGAGAGAGAGCCCCTACAACGTCTTGAGCTTGCGTTGGTTTTTCACGAAGAGGAAGGGATGATGCAGCAGAGTAGCGTAAGTATTTCCCTCAGTTTTTGAGAACCAAGGTATCAATCCAGTAGGAGCCCACGCTCAAGTCCCTCGTACCTGCACAAAGCGATAGCTACTCGCAACCAACGCGATTAGGGGTTGTCAAGCCTTTCACGGTCACTTACGAGAGTAAGATCTGATAGATAGAATATTTTTGGTATTTTTGATGTAAAGATGCAAAGTAAAAAGTAAAAGCAAAGTAAATAGCAAAATAATATAAAAGTGATGGAGATTGATATGATGAGAATAGACCTGGGGGCCATAGGTTTCACTAGTGGCTTCTCTGAAGAGCATAAGTATTCTATGGTGGGTGAACAAATTACTGTTGAGCAATTGATAGAATTGTGCATAATTATGAGAATATCTAGGCATGATCATGTATATAGGCATCACGTCCGTGACAAGTAGATCGAAACGATTCTGCATCTACTACTATTACTCCACTCATCGACCGCTATCCAGCATGCATCTAGAGTATTAAGTTAAAAACAGAGTAACGCCTTAAGCAAGATGACATGATGTAGAGAGATAAATTCATGCAATATGAAATAAACCCCATCTTGTTATCCTCGATGGCAACGATACAATACATGCCTTGCTGCCCCTTCTGTCACTGGGTAAGGACACCGCAAGATCGAACCCAAAGCTAAGCACTTCACCCATGGCAAGAACTACCAATCTAGTTGGCCAAACCAAACGGATAATTCGAAGAGACTTGCAAAGATAACCAATCATGCATAAAAGAATTCAGAGAAGATTCAAATATTATTCATAGATAGACTTGATCATAAAACCACAATTCATCGGCCTCAACAAACACACCGCAAAAAGAAGATTACATCGAATAGATCTCCACAAGAAAGTGGGAGAACTTTGTATTGAGATTCAAAGAGAGAGAAGAAGCCATCTAGCTACTAACTATGGACCCGAAGGTCTGAGGTAAACTACTCACACTTCATCGGAGGGGCTAGGATGATGTAGAAGCCCTCCGTGATGACGGCCCTCTTCCAGCGGAGCTCCGAAATAGGCCCCAAGATGGGATCTCGTGGATACAGAAAGTTGCGGTGGTGGAATTAGGTTTTTGGCTCCTGTTCTGATCGTTTGGGGGTACGTGTGTATATATAGGAGGAAGGAGTATGTCGGTGGAGCACCGAGGGGCCCACGAGGCAGGGGAGCGCGCCCCCACCCTCGTGACCACCTCTTTGATCCCTTGCAGTAGGGTCCAAGTCTCCTGGATCACGTTCGGTGAGAAAATCACGTTTCCAAAAATTTTATTCCGTTTGGACTCCGTTTGATATTCCGTTTATCCAAAACACTGAAATAGGCAAAAAACATCAATTCTGCGCTGGGCCTCCGGTTAATAGGTTAGTCCCAAAAATAATATAAAAGTGGAAAATAAAGCCCAATATAGTTCAAAACAGTAGATAATATAGCATGGAGCAATCAAAAATTATAGATACGTTGGAGACGTATCAGGCATCCCCAAGCTTAGTTCCTTCTCGTCCTCGAGTAGGTAAATGATAAAAAGAGAATTTTTGATGCGGAGTGCTACTTGGCATAATTTCAATGCAAATCTTCTTAATTGTGGTATGAATATTTAGATTAGAAAGATTCAAGACAAAAGTTTATATTGACATAGAAAATAATAATACTTCAAGCATACTAACAAAGCAATTATGTCTTCTCAAAATAACATGGCCAAAGAAAGTTATCCCTACAAAATCATATAGTCTGGCTATGCTCCATCTTCCCCACACCCCGATGACAAGCCAAGCAATTGTTTCATACTCTAACTTTTTCAATCTTCACGCAATACATGAGCGTGAGCCATGGATATAGCACTATAGGTGGAATAGAATGGTGGTTGTGGAGAAGACAAAAAGGAGAAGATAGTCTCACATCGACTAGGTGTATCAACGGGCTATGGAGATGCCCATCAATGGATATCAATGTGAGTGAGTAGGGATTGCCATGCAACGGATGCACTAGAGCTATAAATGTATGAAAGCTCAACAAAAGAAACTAGTGGGTGTGCATACAACTTGCTTGCTCACGAAGACCTAGGGCAATTTGAGGAAGCCCATCATTGGAATATACAACCCAAGTTCTATAACGTAAAATTCCCACTAGTATATGAAAGTGACAACATATGAGACTCTCTATATGAAGAACATGGTGCTACTTTGAAGCACAATATATGAGACTTGCTATATCATGGTGCTACTTTGAAGCACAAGTGTGGAAAAAAGGATAGTAGCATTGCCCCCTTATTTATTTATTTATTTACTTATTTTTTTGGGCCTTATTTTTTTCTTTGGCCTTTCTCTTCTCTTTTTTTTGGACAATGCTCTATTGAATGATGATCATCACACTTCTATTTATTTACAACTCAATGATTACAACTCGGTACTAAAACAAAGTATGACTCTATATGAATGCCTCCGGCGGTGTACCGGGATATGCAATGAATCACGAGTGACAAGTATGAAAGAATTATGAACGGTGGCTTTGCCACAAATACTATGTCAACTACATGATCATGCTAAGCAATATGACAATGATGGATGTGTCATGATGGACTAGATGGTGGAAAGTTGCATGGCAATATATCTCGGAATGGCTATGAAAATGCCATAATAGGTAGGTATGGTGGCTGTTTTGAGGAAGGTATATGGTAGGTGTATGATACCGGCGAAAGTTGCGCGGTATTAGAGAGGCTAGCAAAGGTGGAAGGGTGAGAGTGCGTATAATCCATGGACTCAACATTAGTCATAAAGAACTCATATACTTATTGCAAAAATTTAGAAGTTATCAAAGAAAAGTATTACGCGCATGCTCCTAGGGGGATAGATTGGTAGGAAAAGACCATCGCTCATCCCCGACCGCCACTCATAAGGAAGACAATCAATAAATAAATCATGCTCCGACTTCATCACATAACGGTTCACCATACGTGCATGCTACGGGAATCACAAACTTCAACACAAGTATTCTTTAAATTCACAACTACTCAACTAGCATGACTTTAATATTATCACCTCCATATCTCAAAACAAATATCATGCTTCAATCTTTTCTTAGTATTCAACACACTCAAAAGAAAGTTTCACAAATCTTGAATACCAAGCATATTATTATTAGGCAAATTACCATGCTATTAAGAGACTTTCAAATTAATTTAAGTGAAGCATGGGAGATGAATAGTTTCTTTAAAACGAATCCACCACCGTGCTCTAAAAGATCTAAGTGAAGCACATAGAGCAAAATTATCTATCTCAAAAGATATAAGTGAAGCACATAGAGTAAAATTATCTAGCTCAAAAGATATAAGTGAAGCACATAGAGTATTCTATCAAATTTTAATTCATGTATGGCTCTCTCAAAAGGTGTGTACAGCAAGGATGATTGTGGCATACTAACAAACAAAGACACAAATAATAAAAGATGCTCCAAGCAAAACACATATCATGTTGGTGAATAAAAATATAGCTCCAAGTAAATTACCGATGGAAGTGGACGAAAGAGGGGATGCCTTCCGGGGCATCCCCAAGCTTTGACTTTTTGGTGTCCTTGGATTATCTTGGGGGTTCCATGGGCATCCCCAAGCTTAGGCTCTTTCCACTCCTTGTTCCATGATCCATCAAAAGAATTCACCAAAAACTTGAAAACTTCACAACACAAAACTCAAAATAGAAAACTCATGAGTTCCGTTAGCGAAAGAAAACAAAAGACCACTTCAAGGTACTGTAATGAACTCATTATTTATTTATATTGGTGTTAAACCTAATGTATTCCAACTTCTCTATGGATTATAAACTATTTTACTAGCCATAGATTCATCAAAATAAGCAAACAACACACAAAAAACAGAATCCGTCAAAAACAGAACAGTCTGTAGTAATCTGTAGCTAGCACAAGATCTGGAACCCCAAAAATTCTAAAATAAATTGAAGGATGTGAGGAATTTATCTATTAATCATCTTCAAAAATAATTAACTAAATATCACTCTTAAAATAAAAATGACATCAGTTCTCGTCAGCGTTAAAGTTTCTGTTTTTTACAGCAAGTTCAACAAGACTTTCCCCAAGTCTTCCCAACGGTTCTACTTGGCACAAACACTAAGTAAACACAAAAAACACAACCAAAATAGAGGCTAAATAATTTATTTATTACTAAACAGGAGCAAAAATCAAGGAATAAAAATAAAATTGGGTTGCCTCCCAACAAGCGCTATCGTTTAACGCCCCTAGCTAGGCATAACAAGCAAGGATAGATCTAGGTATTGCCATCTTGATTCTGAATTCTTTTAGCGATGTTATGCTCGAATCCGGGAGGTTCCTTATGTTTCCCTTCATATTCAGAGATCTAAAGAATCCAACCGCTTATTGCGAAGAGTAATCAACATATTCATGCGGTGAAGATTTAAGCTAACGCTCTTAAGAGGTTCAAGAGATTTCTGTAAAATCTTAGTTAGCTCGCAAATTTTTTCAAAAACCTGCGTTTTCTCTTGGGTATGATGGAGCCCCTTTTGTCGAGGTGAAGTTCCCACTATACCTTCTATAATTTCATGCGCGATATTGGGATCAATTTCAATAAAATTGCCCTTGGCAACACAATCTAAAAGTTGTCTATGAGACAAATTAAGCCCAACATAAAAGTTGCGAAGCAAAATTCTGAAATATACTTCTAGGGTGCATTTATGATAAGATTCCATCACTCTAAACCAAGCATCCTTTAAATTTTCTCCTTGCTTTTGGTTGAAGTGAAGGACTTCAAACTCAGGGGACATAGGAGCAGAAAGAGGACTAGCCATGATGACAAGCAAACAAAGAGGCAAACAGAGAGGGATGATAGGGAGAGAGAGGGCGAATAAAACGGCAAGGGTGAATTGGCGGGAGAGGAAAACGAGAGGCAAAAGGTAAATAATGTAATGCGAGAGATAGGGATTATGATGGGTACTTGGTATATTGACTTTTTGCGTAGACTCCCCGGCAATGGCGCCAGAAATCCTTCTTGCTACGTCTTGAGCTTGCATTGGTTTTTCATGAAGAGGAAGGGATGATGCAGCAGAGTAGCGTAAGTATTTCCCTCAGTTTTTGAGAACCAAGGTATCAATCCAGTAGGAGCCCATGCTCAAGTCCCTCGTACCTGCACAAAGCGATAGCTACTCGCAACCAACGCGATTAGGGGTTGTCAAGCCTTTCACGGTCACTTACGAGAGTAAGATCTGATAGATAGAATATTTTTGGTATTTTTGATGTAAAGATGCAAAGTAAAAAGTAAAAGCAAAGTAAATAGCAAAACAATATAAAAGTGATGGAGATTGATATGATGAGAATAGACCCGGGGGCCATAGGTTTCACTAGTGGCTTCTCTCAAGAGCATAAGTATTCTACGGTGGGTGAACAAATTACTGTTGAGCAATTGATAGAATTGTGCATAATTATGAGAATATCTAGGCATGATCATGCATATAGGCATCACATCTGTGACAAGTAGATCGAAACGATTTTGCATCTACTACTATTACTCCACTCATCGACCGCTATCCAGCATGCATCTAGAGTATTAAGTTAAAAATAGAGTAACGCCTTAAGCAAGATGACATGATGTAGAGAGATAAGTTCATGCAATATTAAATAAACCCCATCTTGTTATCCTTGATGGCAATGATACAATACGTGCCTTGCTGCCCCTTCTGTCACTGGGTAAGGACACCGCAAGATCGAACCCAAAGCTAAGCACTTCTCCCATGGCAAGAACTACCAATCTAGTTGGCCAA